>NC_043009.1:17384237-17399237 GCF_006345805.1 Octopus sinensis | reverse complement strand
CACAGCCACACCCGCACCTATGCCATGCCTGCACCTCTATATGAAAGACTGTACTGAATCATCCTCATCACTCATCTTCTCTCTTCCAGCTCTCTGCTCCAATCCCCACCCTATTATTCATATCTCTTGTCTCACCATTTGTGATGCTTGTTCTCCTACCCACCGCCTGCCATCTCTCCCACTTTGATTCTTTTTCTCACACTATTCTCCCCAAACAGGTTTTCTCTTACCTCCACAACCTCTGGCCTCATTCGCTTATTCTCCACAACTCCCATGTCACTCTTTCAATGACTCTCTCTAGGAACTCATCACCCTCATCTTTTTCTTTTCTTTTTTTTCATGTTCCCTTCTTCCTAAACTTCCCAGCCATACATGTTGTTATAATGTGGGATAGCCTTGGTCCTCTCTAGGCTCTTACCACTCTTGTCCCTCCTTTTTCAGTAACCACTGATGCTAAATCATAGTGCCATCAGACCATGAAGAAATATTACCTTGCTTAGAAGTAGGTGAAAATTGGCAACAGAAAGAGTATCTGCTCAAATTTCATGTGACCTCTGCAAGCATGGAAAACAGAACACTAAAACAATGATATAATGATGATGATGACAACGTGTGTGTGTGTGCGCGCGCGCGTGTGTGTGTGTGTGTGTATATTATATATATATATATATATATAGTAAACCACATAGAACAATAACATAACAAAAGAAACTTGATTAAGGAATAGATTTAAGTAGAATAATAGCTAAATCTATAATAAATAATCGAATGAAAAACGTGACCCCTCATAAACAAACACAAGAGAGATATTTAAGAAGCCACAGAAAGTAACCAATGAGGAGGCAGAGCAATAACAGTTGGTCAGCAAATGCAAAACACAGACAGAGGAACAAACAGAAGCATGAGACCTAGTACTTATTCTATCGGTTTCTTTCGCCGAACCGCTAAGTTATGGGGATGTAAACAGCATGTACACACTGTGTCACTGGTCCTGGATTGGTCATCGTCTCTAGGTATGGCAATTGGACTGGTGGTAACATATGGTATGGGGCTAGTCACTCTGTCTATATCTGTAATAATGGTTTGTTCATCAGCTGTGGCAGTGGTACTGGGGTCATTGGTTATGTCCTCTATGATGCTGGTCCCAGACTGGTCATCATCTCTGGCTGTGGCGATTGTACTGGTGTGAGATCTGGTTAAGCTGCTAATATTGCTGTTGGATGGTACATTGCTGGTGATACAGATAACAGATCTTGGTGTTACCATAGCTTCATAGATGACTCCTTCAGCCTCGCATCGACATCCTACTGGACAGTTACTATATACTCTGTAAGAACAACCTGCCTCCCCCCTTGTATTGTGGGCACTTGTTAAAATGCATTTTATGTTAGGTGCACAGTTACAGGAGACTCTTGGGTTGTGCCTGTTAAATGATTGCATGTATCTGTGTGTGTGTGTGAAATGTTTATCTAGTAATCTAAGGAAAATCCTTCCCACACAAGTCTAGGAGAAGGGGGAGCAAACCAAATAATGTTTCTGCAGCTCTTATTTTTCTGGGTGTTAGAGCCTGGCATGTAGGAGATGCAGTCCTTAAACCCACTCGATGCCAGTATCTCATTGTTGCAGGGGGTAGCGGTGTTGAAGATATCTTGGCTACAGAACAGATTCGAGATCCTCTTGCTTACACCTTCACTAGGTTCTTGAAAACTATAGGGGGTGGCAGAAGATTGTGCTAATATAATACAGTCTCTCGTTTGGCTTGTAGTAGGGCCTGTAAGTACCAGAGCCCAGATCAAAACTATCATCTAAGAAATCTACTGTGGTGAGATTAGTCTCAATGGTGATCTTGAGTTCCATTGAGCCTAGGGCACTAATTAGATTCTTTCTAAGTCTATCTAGTATGTGTCTGTTGGCTCCTCTAGAGATGGCTAGGGAGATCTCTGTAGAGACGGAAGGGGATTGAAGGAAACCTCTTCCTTAAGATGTCCAGCATGTACAGCCCAGTAAGATCACAGACACCAGCTATGTCATATGCTCCCATAGCTACATCAATGTTGAATCTTTGCTGAACAGCACCATCTTCTTGACATGTATGATAACTATAACACCACCAGCACTAATATCTGTGAAGCCCTTGGCAAAGGAAAGTGCCTTCATCAATAACTCTTTTGAAATTGATGGATAAAAGTTGACAATGTCGAACTGAGTATGGCTGTGAGAATAGCCATACTCTCAAACCATTTACCTCTGCTACTAACTTGGTCACATAGATAACAGAAGCTATCTACTACCACAAGCTCACACCCATGGCAGTTGATGGAATCTATTTTCTGTACATTTTCTGTGTTTATTGTACCTGTGCATCTTCCACACACAAAGGCTATTTTCCCCATCAACCTTCCTCTGATATTGCTGCACCTTTTATGTTGTCCAAAGCTTACACCAGGTGCATCTTATGGAGTTTCTACTTACACCTTTTCTACAGATTGAGCAAGGCCATTTACCTGAAGGGATTTGTGATTTGTCTATGTGTGTGTTTGTGTGTGTGTATGTGTGTGTGTGTGTGCATGTGTGTGTGTGTGTGTGTGTGTGTGTGTGTGTGTGTGTGTGTGTGTGTGTGTGTGTGTGTTTGTGTTTGTCCCCACAACTGCATGACAACAAGTATTGGTTTATTTATGTTGCTGTAGCTTAGCAGCTCAGCAAAAGAAACTGATAGAATAAGTTTCAGACTTTTAAAAAGATAAAGTAGAGGGGTTGATTCATTCCACTAAAAGTTCTCCAAGGTGGTGCCCCGGCATGGCCATAGTCTAATGACTGAATCAAGTAAAAAATAAAAGGTATACATATATATATGTATATATATATGAGGGGGTACCCAAAAGAAACTGGAATTTTGTACTGTTATTTTATTCACTTATTCTGTTATGTCTGGGGAGAGTCATTTTCTTTTTGTGCCTTATAATTTAACTCACTCACCAGTAAAATTTCCACTTATTTCTTATTTTTATTTTCCTCAAATTTTCATTGTGTCTTGTAACCTTTTCAATAGTTTTGACTCTGTCCGTTATTTACACTGCATTCCCTTTTGTTTGTTTGTGCACATGTGTGTGGGTCAGTGTGTGTGTGTGTGTTATGACCTACACACATGCACACAAACAAAAGGAAATGCAGTGTAAATAATGGACAGAGTCAAAACTATTGAAAAGGTTGCAAGATGCAATGAAAATTTGAGGAAAATAAAGATAAGAAATAAGTGGAAATTTTACCAGTGAATGTGTTAAATTATAAGGTACAAAAAGAAAATGAAGAAAATGATCTTCCCAGACACAACAGAATATGCTTCAACACACGAATTCACATAAAGAATCTTGCAAACCAAATCCCAAAACAAAATTTATTCTCTTAGTTTTACATATTTACACTTTTGTCACCTTCAAAGTATTCTCCATTTGAAGCAATGCATCAGTCCAGGCATGTTTTCCATTATTCAGGCACTGCTGGAACTCTTGCAAAGTGATGCCTTTTAATGTCTCCATCGTTTTCCTCTTCACCTCTTCACCTCTTCCACATTTGCAAATTCCATGGCACCAGCTTTCGTCACCCGTGATGAGCTTTGAAAAAAGGTCCGGATCAACTTCCAGTTGTTCATTCATTTCATGACATGCATTCAGTCATGACTGCTTTTGATCTTCCATGAGCAAACGAGGCACAAATTTTGCTACAAATCTTTTCATTCACAATTCCTCGCTCAAAATTCATTCAGAAGAGCTCCAGGACACAACAATCACAGCAACAAGTTCATCAATTGTTCAGTGACGGTCCTCCAAGATCAGTTCATGAATTTTCATGTTTTCATTCATTCAGGAGGTTGATAGTTGTTCTGAATGAAGTTGGTCTTCAAGCAACAAGTGACCATTCCTATATATATATAAATTTAAATTAAATTAGTATTATTACTGTTTTTAATAATAATAATGATGATAATAAAGTGGCTAGCAAGTTTACACCTTTACAGGTAGAATATAAACTAAATTCAAGTTCAATAGAATATTTAAATGCCACTTGCTATGAACAGAGTCATCGCTCCAAAACCACAATTTACTCACAATTAAAATACACATGTCTAATGCAACAAATATAACAGAAACAGGCTTACCTTGCATGGAATACAAAAATTAAAGAGTGTGTATATTTCAGGATCAATTGATTTTGTTTTCTGTATGAAAAATCATACTTGAAGCTCATCAGCTGAGCAATAACATTGTAACATCTGTGAGTAATTGGTGGTTTTGGATTGGTGGTTCTGTTTATAGCAAGTGGTATTTAAATATCCTATTGAACTTGAATTTAGTACACACACACACACACATACACACACACACACACGCACATATATAAATATATATATGCACATTTATTCAAATAATGGTATTTACATGATTAGTCATGTTTCTTATAAATTTTGAAATCATCATTTTTGGGTCTGTAAAGGTTGTAAGAGTGTATGGGGGTGGAGCGGGCTGTTTAGAGGTGAGAAATGGTTGAAGATAGTGAAGAGTGATTGGGGATAAATAGAAAGAAGGAAGGTCTGGAAGAGTAGATGAAGACTGTAGAGATTGTGTGGAATTGAGAGGTGGAATTTGTGAATGGCAGAAGGCTGATCAATGATACGTGAGTTGGGAGAAAGTAGGGAAAATTTGGTGATAACTGACAGTTCAGAAAATGGTGTAGAAGATAATAATAATAATAATAATAATAATAATAATAATAATAATAATAATAACAACAACAAAAACAACATAGTAGATAGGGGAAGGACAAAAGAAAGTGAGGTAATGTTCGGCTGGGGAGGTTGCTTGAAAGTGAATGGGGAAGCAGGCAAAATGCATGAAGAGAGTGGTTGAGGAGAAATAATTTGGTAACACAGGAGGGTGATCAGTGTAAAATGTGAGTGAAGAAGGGCAATATATATCCCTAACTATCAATCTGTCTGTTTGTCTATCCACCTGTCTGTCCATCTGTTTATTCACATGTAGCCTCAAGCATCCAGACAAATGGTAGCTATATAAGTATTTTCATAAATATGCCCATTGATCTATATTGTAAGCCCTTAGTTTACATGAACATCTATATACAAAATTTTTGGTGCCAAAATGGTTGAAGTTCAGATGGCTCTGCCTCATTTAATTAAACTTTCTGGTGGACATTTATATTAGAGGGACATTTATATAAGATTTATATTTAGAGGGATTAAATCTCTCTCTATGTAGAGAGATTACATCAGAATGTAGAGAGATGCTGAATCACATTTATCTACAAATGTATGGACATGTAAGTGTATATATATATATAGCTGTGTGCATGTCCAGCGTACATGTGTGTGAATGGAGCTTGTGTGTTTGGGTGCATGGATATTTATATAAACATGTACAGGTGTATGCATGTGCATGTATGTGTGTGTGTGTGTACATACATGTATGTCATGTGTGTGTGTGTATGTCAAAGTTCATGTGTATATGTCTGCTTATTAATGGATATATTGGATAATACAGGATTTTAGTGTCCAAATATATTCATGTATATGCTACTTGAGTGTTTACCTATGTTTAAAGGCAGATGTGCGAATGTATTTCTCTCAGACTGTATTTATTTTTGCCCATTTCTAATTTACTACAACCTATTGTCGTTGTTTAAATTAGGTGCCTATTTCATTTAATCATTCAGAAATCCATTTAATCATTCAGTTAGTTTGTTATGCATTTGTATATTTATCATGTAAGTGTGTTTGAATATGTTGTAGGTATATGCATGTTCACTTAATATGAAATGGTGTTCTTTGCTTATTCTATCTACCAACAATTCTTTGACATCATGTTTTATGCAGAAATTATTTTAGCTGTTGTGATTCAAATTCATTCCAAATATTTAAATCACAAAGAAATATTCTAAAATATCTTAAAAACATTCACAAATTCAAAATAATCATTGAAGCTGTAAAATAAAGTTAAGCACTTCACACTTATCTTTAAAACATTGAACCCTATTTGAATTTTCGGTCTCCTTGCTCTTTGATTCAAGAGTTTTCCTATGCATTCAGTTGTGAATTACTACCTCTGTGTCTCATATGGACAATGTTAACCAAAATCCTGGTGTCAATTGTTTTTATTTTTAATACAGGTAAACCTTTTATATCTAACAGGAATCAAGAAACTGAATATTAACATAAGATGTCAGCCAAATAAATATGATTATACTCCTCCACTAGAATTGAGTTCTTTTACTCCTGTTTGTTATGA
This sequence comes from Octopus sinensis, assembly GCF_006345805.1. NCBI lineage: Eukaryota > Metazoa > Mollusca > Cephalopoda > Octopoda > Octopodidae > Octopus > Octopus sinensis. Next base: position 17,392,941 of record NC_043009.1, on the reverse strand, counting down.
ATATTCTATATATACTTATATAGAAGATGATAAGGGACTAAAACTTCTGTCAATTTGCTGTGCTTGAGAAGACACCTCAAGCTAAGTAAAATTGTGGCCATCCAATACATACAAGCATGTCCTTTATGGCTGTAACCTCCTCCCCCACATACATGATCTGACCACTGACAAAACTTCCCTACAGCCAATCCACCTCCACCCACTGCATCCCTCTCCTCTTCACTCTCCCCCATGCACCTCACCTGCTGCAGGATCCTCCACTCTCCCTCATGTACCTCTCTGCACACTCTCCATGCCCTCACATATCTACCATTCCACATTCTCACCCACTCCAATTTCTCTCATCATCACTTGTTACAGTCATGTCTTTCCCATCTCTAAACAACTCCCCTCACACTCTTTTGGAACATCCCTCTCTATCCCCTCCTTACCACTTATCACTGTTCCCTGTGGGTAGGCTCCCAATACATCTCCAACACCATCTATTTCTTTCCATCTTTAACCTTAACTCTCTCCCACCTTCCCCTCTTTCCTTATCCTACTGCGGTAGCCAAGTATCTCCTCTATAGTAAAACAACTATCGTTGTCCCTCTGCTATACTCTGGCTTCTTGTCTGACACACAGCCACTTCCCTCTGTTCCACTCCTTCCCTTAGCTGAGTGATCTTTGGTTTGCAAGCTACTTCATAACTCCACAGGTGCTGGTACCACGTAAAATGTACCTGTGCTGGTGCTACATAAAAAGCACACAGCACACTCTGTAAAGTGGTTGGCTTTAAAAAGGGTTGCCAGCTATAGAAACCATGCCAGACAAATGGAGCCTGATGCAGCCTTCTGGCTTGCCAGCTCCTGTCAAACCGTCCAACCCAGGTGAGCATGGAAAACAGACATTAAGCGCTGATGATAATGACGACGACGATGATGATGATGATAGGAGGGTTATGGTATAAACTGTATGGTTATGAGTTTGATTTTATTGCATGGCACCTTAGTCTTGGTTTAACCAATTTCATATAAGAAAAAATTGGGTAGACAGAAACTGTGAGATGTAGTGAACCAGTGAGTGGTTCACTGTGAGCTACAACCAATGATGGTTCATAGACAGAAGGCATTAAATTTCTAAAATATAACTATTGAGAAATCATGTAGTGAGAAGAAAACTTATTATTCATGGACTAATATTATTCTAATTCTAAGATGGCATGCTGGCAAAAATGTTAGCACACCGGATGAAATGCTTAGCACTATTTTGTCTGTCTTTACGTTCTGAGTTCAAATTCCGATGAGGTTGACTTCACCTTTTATCCTTTTGGGGTTGATAAATTAAGTACCAGTTGCATACTGGAGTCAATCTAATTGACTGGCCCTCTTCCCTAAAATTTTGGACCTTGTGCCTAGAGTAGGAAAGAATATTATTCTAATTCTTTTTTGGAAAGCTATAAATAAAAGCATGTAGACAGGAGATGTGAGTTTTTCCTTTGACTTTTTTTGTACAGGAAGGGGTATCGACCCAAAATTTGCATGCTTTATAAAAGCTGTCAAGTTGACAGAATTGTTAGCGAACCAGGCAAAATGCTTCAAAGCATTTCATCCGTTTTTACATTCCAAATTCAAATTCTGCCGAGGTCAACTTTACCTTTCATCCTTTTAAGGTCGATAGTTGAATACTTGAGTCAATGTAATCAACTTATCCTCTCTCCCAAAATTGCTGGCCCTTATGTGTGCTTCAAGATCCACTGTTCCAAAAAAAGAATTATTTCACATTCTCTAGAAAATTTATAAAATTCTTGACATCAATTATTTTAATTACTTTGCTAAGTATGAGATGTCTGTGAATATGCTTCAATGTTGATTATGATTCTTTCATAAGATGGTGAGCTGAAAGAACCACTAGCACACTGAGAAAAATGCAGAATGGCATTTTGTCTGCATTTATGTTCTGTGTTCAAATTTTGTCAAGGTTAACTTTACCGTTCATCCTTTTGATGTCAATAAAATAAGCATCAGTTGAACACTGGGACTAATGTAATTGACTTACCTGCTCCTCCAAAATTGCTAGCCTTGTGCCAAAATTTGAGACCAATGTTGATTATGTATCACTACATGTCAATGTAGTGATATAAGAATCTTTTGGTAAATGTGAAAGAATATTTACTTATTAATGTAGAAAACTAAAATTGTTTAGAGTCTACTGACACGAAAAAGGTAATTTAATTTGTATTAACAAAGTGCTGTAGAAAGAATTTTTTTAATCTACCAACATTAAGTAAAATAATATTAGTCATTGACTAATAATGTTCCATTAACCTACCCCCACACACACCATAATTATTTCTTGTTAGATTTTTTATTTCATGCAGTTGGTGTCTGGGAATAATTTTGGTATAGAAAACATATGCACACACACACAATCTCTCTCTCACTCACACACACACATACTTTTTCTCGCCCTCTCTCTCTCTCTCCTCTCTCTCTCTCTCACACACACACACACACACACACACACACACACATACTCTTTCTCTCTCTCTCTCTCTCACACATTAGTATTAGGGTGTTCCATGTGAAAGGCAAAGAAAAACAAAAGTGGAGAAAGCTGAACCTCCTGAAGGAGATAAGGACCTGCACATAGAGACAAGATGCTCTACTGGAGAAGACCCTTTCAATCCATGCAAACAAGGGGAAAATGAATATAAAATGATGATGATGATGATGATGATGATAATGACAATGATGATGATGGAATTGTCTATCAGCAAACTGCTGTGTTTCTTCGTGTGGTTGATGTTAGTCAACCATAGTCATCAGTGTATCTAAAAAACTCATACATATTGCTTGCTTATGTATTAGGTTTACATTTACAACAGAGATATTGTAGAAGAGTGAGGCCAGTATGAAATGATAAGATGTTGATATTATATAACAAATAAAGCAAAAATTGGTTTGTGTTAATAATACAAGCTTTAATAATAAAATATAATGACGAAATATTTTGAACACAGCATTGTGTGTATGATTGTTTTTTGTGCCAGATTCTGTCTTTTGTTCATGAGACCATATTCTCTTTGGAAATTCTTCAGATGTTGATGAGTGTGAAAACAACAAAGGAGGATGTGATGAGAAATGTATCAACACCATTGGGTCTTTCAAGTGTCTGTGTGAAACATTTGGAAAAGTTTTATCTGAAGATGGCAAGACTTGTCAATGTAAGTATTTTATTACTCTGTTATGAAACTATGTTTGACCAGTTTATCACAGTGCTGGACTATTGACCTCAAAGCTACGATTTCAAAACCTGCAAATTGTTGTTGATTGCCTGATATGAAAAAAAAGTATTTGGTTAAAAAAAAAAAAAAACCTCAATTCTTGTAACTGTTAGTGCTGGGAAGAGGTTCAAACTAGAAGTTGATATGTAACTGTAAATTATTTGGTCCATAGTGGGGTTCTTCTATATTTCTGCCATCTAATAGAATTTTCCCTCCACTTGGTTAATGTTAACAGCACCTGGCTGAGTATCCAATTTTCCTATTACTTAACTTCACTGCTCTAAAAAAATGAGACTTTGTGTGCTGTGCCAATTAAACTGTGTTTTGAAAGAGATTGAAGAGAATTTAATTCTCCTTAATAGAAAAGAATCTATTACTTCTTTATTAGGTGAAATAAGATCAATTTTTTAACAAATGTTCTCGGCTTTTGTGATATTTCTAAGATATTTTGATCAATTATGGTAAGGTTTGTTGAATTTATTGTGAGATTCAAAAGTCAACAAATATTCTACTTAGCTTCAGCAAACTTTTTTTAAAAAGATTTTCAGAAAAAAAAAGCAATATTTCCTACATACACAACACATACAAGAAATTCATCTGTTTTTGCTTGTACTAATCATTAGCAGTGATACATCATGGTCTTTTTGATGCCTGTTAAAATGACCAATTTAGGCACCTATAATAATTTTTGATTATTACACTCAACAGACAGTAAGCATACAAGATTTAGCAAACATCTTTAAATGAAATCCAGATGCCTCTTACTTTGTTTCTTTAGTGAGTTAATGGTTTTTTACCATGTCTTTGCAGTAAAAAAAACTTGATAATTATTATTATTTGAACAAAGGTAGACAGTAAGCCAGCTTAAGTATCAATAAATTTAGTCTTCAAATAGATTTTGTTATTGTTTTAGTTTTATTGTTTCCCCTCTCACCCTTTCATGTTTTTCTTAAGAAACTACAAATCATGCTGGGATTGAAGTAGTGGCTACACTGAAACAAGACAGTATTATAGTTGTTTCTTATCTCTTTTATAGACGTTGTTTACTTCAACAGAATCTCATTACTTACTTCAACTTTGATTATTAGTAGCACAATGTTTTGTGACTCAGCCAGTTATGGTCATTAGTTGCTTTAATATAATATAGTTGCCTAGTCTAGATATTAGTTACTGCAGTCGGTTTCACAGTTACTTTGCTTACTTCTCACAACTATTTTATTTAATATCATAAAGTTGTTAGTGCAGTTGTTACAATTATATTTTTGCTGGTTCATATATTCAGGAATACTACCTCCTTGCTTGGTCCAGCTGCCACACTATTGCCATGATACTTGTCAATGTTTTTATCATAAAATATTTTTCCACTCTGTTCTTACAATTTCCCACAACATTACTTTTTTGCTAGACACATTTTCTTACATTATCTCTAGCTAGGCACAATTACAAGTTTTCACAACACACAAGTTTTATAATAAGCTAGTATTTGTTTTTCACATCATGTCATTCTTAACTCTTATTTGCAGTTTGTACAAAAAACACCTACTTTAATTCGGCCAAGAAGTCTTGCACCAACTGCCCCAAACATTCTTACATTGCTGAAGGCTCACCTCATCTATCAGTTGATGAATGCATTTGCAATAAAGGTTTTGAAGGAAACCCTGGGAAAGCTGTTACATGTGAAGGTAAAAATTAAATTTTCCTCCAGAAAATTCGTTGATAATTTGACCCAAATAATCAAATTTTCTAGTTTTCTTACAGAATATTGTTTCAAGATGCAAAATCTGAAAAACAATAATCATTGATTTTAGTTTGATTGTAAATAAATCTCCATTTAAGTGAAGCTGTTATTGTTTATCCAAAAGTCAGTCCTGGTTGAACCAACCTATCATTTCAGAATTTTCAGCTAAGATCATTTTGTGTATTTCTTGGCATATTCTAACTTGGATTGCAGTATGTGTTCCTTCTTTTTGTTAAAGTGATTGAGTGGGGTTTGAGGAGGATGTAGTTGCTATTTCTACAAGAGGCAGTAGGTTTGTTTCTGTTTGTCTGGTTTTTGTCTATTTTCCCATTCTTTATGGGTCAGACAAAACTAGTTAAGGCAAATTTTCTACACCCAGAGGCTTTTGTTTACCTGCTTATTTAATTTTTCTTTGATTCTGCAGATCCTTATACACAGGAAACCAAAACTATAAGGCTTTTGTTTGCCAGAAATTATAACATTTTTTTTTCATTCCAATGGTTTTAATCACAGCACATGAAACAGTATTCTCCCACACACATACACACATCCATTTGATGGGCTTTTTACATTCCATTAACCAATTCCACTTGTAAATCATTAATCAATCCAAGGCTACAATAGAAGACATTTGTCAGTTTGGTCTCATTAGTAAGAGGAATTCAAATAGCTTTAGTCATTTATTTAGTTAAATTTTCTTCTATTAATTTGATCATAGAGTTCTTAATATTCACTATTTCTTTCTTATTATTTCAATTAAGAAAAACACACTTGATACTCTGAGCACTGCAAAAGGTCTACCATCTGTTTGAGGTTTGAAACAGTTCAAAACCTTATTTATACTAAACTTGGAGATGGAAAGGCCAATTTATTTCCACCACTAAAATTGACTGAAGGGAATGAGGATCACGATGATTGCTCACAGAGCTAACTAAAAAGTACCTTAGCTGATTACAATACTGATAATGTAGTTTGCACTGAATTCATTGCATTTTTTGGAAGTAATAGTTTGCATAAAAGTGTGCTCAGAAGAATAATAAAAAACTGGAAGAGAAAACATCTCAAGTTAAAGTGAGAAAGACACAAGCTTGATCTACCTGTCCTACAGGGAAAATGCAGTGAAATTAATGGATCCTTCTTAAAATTGACTGACTTGGCTGTTCCAACCTCAAGTGCAATGGCAAGATGTCGTTGGCAATTTGAAGCAAACATGAACATGGATCCACTAGAGGTTCTTTTCTAAGTACTTTTGATAGATTTTGCTTTTGGCCCTTTATATATGTATTCTGTTCAATACAACTTCTTCACATTGGAAAAAGATCTTCTTGTAGAGTTGCTGGTTTACTAGTTGATGGTCCAACTATGAAACAGGTATTATTAGATTACATGACACCATTTGTAGACATATACCTGAATGACACATAAATACATAGATGCATGCCTGCATCCATCCATCCATCCATACATACATGCATGCATCAACATGTGACATTGGTTTTGTAATTTACTTTCCAATGATAGAGTTTGGTATTTTTGTCAAAAAACTCTTTCCTTATAAGAAGACTTCAAATAATTAAAAACAGAGGAGAACATATGTATGCACATACATTCAGACAGGCAGACACATGCATGCACATGCGTGTGCACGCACACACACACATACACACACTCTCTCTCTCTCTTTCTCTCACTCTCTCTCTTTCTCTCACTCTCTCAAAATATATGACCCCACTGCTGGGCTGCTGCTACACACACAGACATCCAGGACCACATTCAGAAAAGGGCCACTCAACTCTTGGTACAAAATCACTTACAGACACAAGCTTGTCTTGGTCTACAGGTTTGCTGTCATTTCTCTTTGCCTTTTCCTACACCTACTGTAATGGTCTACATTCCTTGGAGTTGGCTCCTCTGTTCAGATACTCTCAAACTAAAAGCTACTCATCTCTCCTCTTTTTATCACCTTAATTGTATCCAACCCCACCTACTCCCCACACTAATCACTATACCCAATATTTCCACCCTAGAACACGGGCCCTCAGGATTCTCCTTCCTGCTCGTGTCTTTTCTGTGCCTGCAGAAACGACAGGAGTAGGATCTGCAATGATTTAAACAGAACATTAATGTCATCCTCAGTCTCACTGGTCTTCATGATTCTGCAAGGGTTATGATAGCCACTGCCCCTTCCTTCAGCCCCAGTAATAAAAATCTTCACCAAGAAATGCTCAACCAATCCTGACTCAGAAGTGGGTATGGCTTCGTAATATGTACCAGTCTTTTAATAATTGTTTGCAGTACCTACATAATTATGAGCAGATAAAACACCCCCTCAGTCCCCCTTCTCACCTTTGACCTAGCAAAACATTGAGGATGTGACAGCAGACAGGAAGAGAGGGCTGCACCAGCAACCTATAAGTACTCATCTACAACTGAGCAGACGGGAGCATCGGGAAATGATATACCTTACTCATTTTGTATGTTTGTTTGCTTGTATGTATATGAGTGCGTGTGTATGTATGTATGTATGTATGTATGTATGTATGTATGTATGTATGTATGTATGTGCATTACATGTTTTGAATGAAATCCCATTTTGTTTCTAAGCAAAACAATGCATGGTACTATAATTTCCGACTCAAATTAAATACAACAAACTATGTATTAACTGAAGAAGGTCTTGCACAAGGGGATGTATTTCTTATAATCTTATAATAAAGTGCAGTGTGTGGCTCAGTGGTCATGCCAGGGAGAGAAAAGTAAACAACAAATTGAGTGAAAGTGAGTGGCAGTCAGAGGTGGCAAAGCAGGTGAACAGTATTCAAAATATAACTGCAACTTTTTATCATGAATTATATTTAGTTTCTTAGTTACATACACATACAAATATATATGTATGGATTTCTGTTATTACTGCGTGTGTGTGTGTGTGTGTGTATATATATATATATATGTATATATATTTATATTAATTGAAGTGTCCAGTATTATATATCCAGTAAGGCCGATCTTACCAGTTGGTTTCACACCAAAGGTTCAACGGAGTATTAGGTAACAGTCCGATTATATAACCCTTGTGCTCTTCAGAGATAGCTATTATGAAATGAAATATGGTGACTGCTCTCTATTGCTGAAAGTGAATAAACACATCTGGTTTGTGGCTGTTGGGAAAAAGATGATGAAACGAATTGAGTGGGGGATCAAGTTAAAAGTTATGTCCTTTGGCACCAAAAAATAACAACTCTGGAAGTGGTTTTGTTGTGACTTGGCAAGAGTTTTCTGGAAAAGAGTTTATGGGAATTGTGTGTCTTTAAGTTTAATGTTCATGAGGAAATGGAATGTGAGTAGTGGGGTATACACCTCTGAGTTCGTTAGTGTGTTTTCTTTTCTTTTATGTTTTGGATAAAAACTTGGGCATGCAGTGTGTAGTGATACAATATGTGGGGAGGCTTATATTGGGGGTGAGGTGGGGTAGAAAAGTGTCTATTGACTTGGCGTCCACCAGGCTGGTGCATGTACTGTTCAGGTAGATGCCTGGCTATTGGGAACTCTTTAAAATTGCTCTTTTCTCAGCCAGGCATAATCTGCACTTCCTGCTGCTATTGAAGTATGCTTTCCATTTCTCTAGAATCCTCCACTTTATGCTGTATTCAGTGTTCCTTTCTTCCAATGACCACATATGCTTGGCCAGGGTTTTGGTGTTA
>NC_043009.1:17376737-17379237 GCF_006345805.1 Octopus sinensis | reverse complement strand
CACCACATCTTACTCTTTTCTATTCCTTCTCCTTTCTGTCTTCCCACCTCCCTCCACACGCCCTATACCCTTTTCTCTTGTCTTCCTCTGTATTTTGGAAACACTTATTACTTTAGCAGCTTCTTCTGACTTTCTCACCAAAAGTACTGCATGGTTCACACACCAAGAATGAGAATATGTTTTAAGGACAGCCTCTATTTGTTGTTAAACAACAGGAGGAAGATTTTGTCATAAATTCCTTCTTATAATTAGTTAGGCTTGTGAATTCACCAGACGGCACTTCCACTAGAGAAGAAAAAGAAAAGGTAAAAGAAAACCATACATGAAAAAAAAAAAAGAAAATCAATATAGCTAGGCATTGAATGTCTAGCACTTTGAAAAATCTTCTTGGATGACTTCCAAGCCAATAGGATGCAAAATCTTTGATTTAGATGCCATTGAAGATTTTCAAAAGCATGCATTGCTATAATTTTCATAAATGTCCACTTGCTGCTCTGGATCAATGGGTCGTACTGTTTTTATGAAGCAGCATCTCAAAGCAAGAATAGATTTCTATGGATATCAATGGTAGATATCAGAAATATCCCTTCTATATTAAGATTTCTTTTCCATCTTTCTGTCTTTGTCTTTGATTTTTTTTCAAAAGGATAAAGGTATCGGTGCAGAGAGATGTTCGGTTTTATTTTTGTGTTTTCTTCATTGGATATTTTTATTTCTGACTTTTCTCCATTTCTTCTAATTTTTTTCGTTTTGCTTTTGAACCATTATTTATGTATTTTATTTATCCATTTATTGATGTATTTTCATTGCAATATGTTAAGAGAGACGAAATAGTTGATGGATGAGTGAAGTGATGAAATAAAGTGCTAGAAAAGAATAATTGTCAGTAAATCAGTAAAACCTAAATCTCTAATGGAATATTTGTTGAGTTTTTAGCGTAAATGAAACATGGCAGCAATGAAATGTTGAAGATGATTAACGATAATTAATAGTTATGGTAATTACATGAACTGTGAGGATTTAGTCTGCTACTGAATGTATCAATTAGAGTGTTATGAAATATAGTATGCAGAGAATATTTTAGTCTAAGTGTATGAGAAACTGATTAGAGGAAGGGTGAAAGACGTTATAATGATAATATTAGTTGTACAAAAACACTGAAGTATTTGTGCAATATGCTTCACTAATTATGGTTATATACAGGAGTTGTACTATAGTAGCTATGGAATATGCTACATTAATTATGGGATATGCTACAGTAGTTGTGGGAAGTGCTACACTATTTGTGAAATCAGTGACATTGGTTGTGGGAAAAACTGCAGTTGTTGTGGGACACACTACAATAATTGTAGCAAGCCCTATTTGTTGCTGCTGATCAGCGCAAAGCCATAAAACAAGCTTTGGTCAAATAGTCATAAGGCCAAAGGTGTTACAGGTGTGGTCATCCTATTTCTCTCTCTCTAGACAAGGTGTATATCTAGGACTGCATTCACATTTATGTCCTTCTTTTATAAAACTGTAGAACAAGATTAGTTACTATGTCTAGTAGATTGAATGGTCTCTGGTAAGCTTTTTATAGATTTTCTACATAAGCCCTGATTTATTACTTGATGTGGCCCAGTAGCTGTGAGGCATGCTATAGCAGCTGTGGGATTCAGTATAATTGTAAATTTATATATTATTTAGAAATTAATAAGGACAATTAATTAATAATAATTAATACTAATTAATAAGGATAATTGTTCTGTTAAAATTAAGGAGGTATACCAAGAGCTATCTTAGATTCTTAAAGGGAGAAATTCCATTGCTGGATATCAAATCTTTTTGTAATATCAGCTCATCCCATAAGTTCTGTCCGATTTTACCTTTTTTAAAATTGAATGAAGTTTAATAGTATTTTACAATGTCTAATGGAATTAAAAATTATTTTTATGCATTTGAGTACATTTAAACAAATTAAATATTATTTTACAGAATAATAGAATTAAAATTTCATTGCTTAAAACACTTTCTAACAAAGAGCATTTGAGGCACATAATGCTTTATGAGTACAAAAAAGGAAACTCAGCAGCCGAAGTGACTCGAAACACACACTCAGTTTATGGGAAAGAATGCTTGAATGAAGGAACTTACATAAGATGGTTTGCAAAATTCAGAAGTGGAGATTTCAGCCTTGAAGATGAAGATCGAACAGGACGTCCAGTTGAGTTTAATGATAAGCTCTTTGAGGCATTACTTGAAGAAAATCCTGCATTATCAGTTGAAGAATTAGCAATAAAGCTTAGTTCAAACCATACAACTGTTCATCGTCATATTCAACAACTTGGAAAGATTCCTAAACTTGGAAAATGGGTGCCTCATGAATTGTCTGAAAGCAACCGCAAATCCCGAGTTGACATCTGCTCTTCTCTCCATTCTCATGAACTCATTTCACCCTTTTTGGATAGACTTGTGACTGGTGATGAAAAATGAATCTTCTATTGAAATGTTAAACGTCATT
>NC_043009.1:17346737-17371737 GCF_006345805.1 Octopus sinensis | reverse complement strand
AAATGTGAAACCCTCCATTTTTCTTAATAGTTGAATATCCTCTTCGTTTATTATTGTTGTGGTTGTTGAGTATTGAACTTATTTTGATCAGCTTCACTGGAGCAAATATGAGGCACAGATGTAGCTAATCAAATATTTAGAAACAAAACACTCTTACAAATTACTCTTGATATGCATTTTATAGGATGAAATTTTTCAATTATTTTCCATTTATTATGGACAAATTTTCCTAAAATGTAGGGATAATTGTTGGTGTTGTTGTTGTTATTTAGCAACCCTACTTCTTGTTGGCCCTGTTTAAGCAAATCTCTTGTGGAAAGTAATCCAGTTATGACCACCTGTTCCATTTTTTTATCCTGTATGCATATCGTTCCCCTGACTATATTATCCAATGTATCCTTACATGTTAAGATGGTAGAGTGTGGTTTGAGGGACAATTGTGTGTTATTTTTAGCTGGTCAAGAGATTACTTTGTTGGCTCCATATTGAATAGTTTGATTGAGTATACCCAATTCTTCACTAAGCAAGCATATGTTAGTAATAAAAGTCAATTAAGTGGACATGGCTGCTAGCTTTATTAGTGAGTAGAAATGTCGTTGTGAGAGGTTCATACTTTTGTCATGGGTATTAATATTATAAAAGCGTATACTTTGAAATGTATCTATGTTGCAGTGCTGATTTGCCAGAAGAGTCATTTAGTGTACTGAATAATTTGTGTAATGGTTTTTGTTGCAGGTACAAGGCCTGAAATTTACAGGTGAGTCGGGTGGCAGAAGGGTTATATTACTATTGATCTTTAAGATGGCTGCTTGGCTAAGTCATTGTCTGTTGGATAGAATGCTTTGTGGTATTTGTCCTAAGTCGCTGTACTCTAAGTTCAAATCCCACTGGTTAACTTTGCTTTCCATACTTTTGGGGTTGATAAAAAAGCACCAGCCTAGGGTGTTGGGGTAGTGGAACTGCAAGAGTATTGCAGATGGTGTCTTGAGGTATCTGTTCTGGCCTGTTACATTTTGATACAATGTCCATAATGACACAGGTACCAAGCTGTAACAACCCTAAAGTGGTTACCTCCCTCCATTTTCCTTAAATAACATTAAGGGCATAGAGATGGAAGACATGTATGTATGAGCAAATGTTAGCCTTCCTATAGAAAAAAAAAATTATAAACTTGTCTAGGCCTGCACTTGGACGAGCAACTATGTAATGAACCCAGACCAAGAGAGGCACAAGACTAAGCTCAAGATGAAGGATCTTTCCTTTTATTAAGTCAGGGGAGAAGGGGCAGTGCCCACGGTTCTTTATGGTCATTATGAGTAGAATGCATTTGAGTGAGTTCCTGTTACCTTTCTCAAGCTTTTTAAGAGGATTTGAACTTAGCACTGTGAGCTAATAAAAAGTAGCATACGTCACAGAAGTGAGCTGTACCTACTGTTAGGACTTAATGAGAGTACACAGCCAAAGCCAAAGGTAAGGTTAAGTGATTTGACTAAGGACACTGTGCATATCTGTGACAATGTATGAACCATTGGTACTTAAAGTCTGTTCTTGGTTTATCTGCTGGCGGTGGTTCTGGCCCCACTTATTCCACTATGTTTAGAACCATTTGCTATGTAGATATGAATGTTGTATGGGTTACACCTCACCCTGTGTATCTGTAGTTGTTGTTGTTGTTGACTTTATGCTTAACCAACAACAATCACCACAACAATAATATTGATAGAATCTGTTTATCTAACATTTAAAAAAATAGACAAAAAGCAATATCGACAAAATATACACGACATCTTCAGAATAAATAAACGAAGGTAATCTTTTTGAATTTATTTTTCTTTTTAAAATACCAATATCTTTGTTCTTTTGTGGCACATTTTTGAAATGTCCTTATGATACCTCTTAATTTATTTATGACTTTTATTATTTTTACCCAACTATTTATTTACTTATACACTCAAACACCATATGTATGTGTGTGTATGTGTGTGTGCATGTGTGTATGTATACACATACATATATATGCATACATATATGTGTATATGTGTGTATATGAAAGTATATATAATTATAAAATTATATATGTATATATGTGTGTGAGTGTATATATATATATTCATATATTTCTCAGTTAGTTAGGTAAACTTAATTATATTCACGATCTGATATTTTAATTTTCTCATCACTCGTTTTCCTCCTCACCCCACCTCTACCTGTTCCCACCTTCACTATTTTTTTTCTTTTTTCATTTTTTTTCTTCTTAATTCTTTCTTCTTTTTAACTCATGAATGATGTAAATGCTGATTTTTACATTTTATTTTCTTCTATCAATATTCTGTAGTTAAACTCGATAAAAACACAAAAACACAAAAACAGCAACCTTCTGAAAAAAGTGTAAAAGTTTCCGATATTTCACTAATTAAATCCTTTTCTCATCAACAGCTAATTTTCTTTGTTTAACTTTATTAAGCACAACCAAAGATTGATCAGCTTGCCAACAGAATAAGACATTGGCTCTTCCGTCTACCTCTATATTCATCTATTGCTATCTTTCCTACTCTCTTCCTATCATTCTCTCTTTCTCTCTGATAACCCCTCTTTCTCTTTCAGTTAACCCCCCTCTCGCTCTCTCTCTCTCTACTGATTCTTAGCCTTATCTTCTCTTTCTCTTTCTCGTTTGCTTCTCCCTGCCCCTATCCTTGTTTTATTTATTTTTTTCCTGTACCCTTTCTTTCTGCCTTTCCGTTATGTTCTCTCCCTGGTTTTATTGCTTCTCCCTATCTTTTATCATCTATTCTCACTTGCCATTTACATCTTTCTCTTCCTTTTTTACTATAGCTCTCTCCTTTAAGTTTCCCTTTTTTCTTATTCCCTCTCTCTTTTGTTCACTATTTCTATCTCTCTCTCTCTTCCTTTTTCTTTCTCTATTTCTCTCTCTTCTTTTCATTCTTTCAACTCTCTCTCTCTCTTTCATACATCTCTTCTCTATGTTTGTATTTTCCTGGGATTATTCTTGCTTCTCTCTCTCTCTCTATCTATCTATCTATCTCTCTCACACACACACTCTCTCTCTCTCTCACACACACACACATACACTCTCTCTCGTTCTCACACACACACACACTCTCTCTCTCACACACACACACACTCTCTCTCTCACACACACACACACTCTCTCTCTCCCTCTTTCTTCTCACTCCCTGTTTATATTTTGTTATACATAATAAGGCAAAATACTCATCATTATAGTTTCATTCACTCATAAGAATGAGATTACTCATACTGAGTACATTGTGCTCCTCACATTAGAAAGGGAGGAGTTGTTTGACCCCTTTCCCTAGCAACAAGCCTGCAAGAGGATCAGCAGGGTCTCTTGCAGACTGATGTGATTTTAGATGTATTACATTTACAGAATTGGTTAATATCTTTTAATGTCCCAGGAGGAACAAGTCTATTGTTTTCAAAGTAGCACCTTTAGTAAAGCAAGTATGTAATGCCAGGTGTGATAGGAATGGAAGACATTCAGGAAGTTGTTACCTCAACTGGTGACAAACTGCTTCTGTGAAAGGGGCTGGATCTATGAATAAGGGCAATGGGTGTTGAGTGGAAAAGATCCATCATAGAGCATGGTGAGACATGTGTTGAACATTGTCCACACAAACTTGCATGACACGAGGAATGCAAATGGTGAGCTGAAAAAGCTGCCAGAGCCAGACATTAGATTCATTAGCCATTGTGTGCAGCACCAGAATGGACGTGATATGAAAGAATGACTTTGTTATTTAGGTTTTTTTTTTTGTTTTTGATTGTTTTTTTTTATGAAAAAGTTATGTTTACTGGCAGTGAATTGTAACTAAAGCAGAATATCATGGAAACCAGGAGGGAAAACAGAAGAAGGCAGTTGTGAGGATGTTAGCTCTCATGAAATCATCAAAAGATGACAACAATAATAACAATAACAATAACAATGAAAATGCTGGCGGTTGTGGTGGTGGTGGTGGTTGTGATGGTTGTGATGGTGATGGTGACATAAAGTGCAATTTACTATCAAAATACTTTTTAAAGTTAAGTTTAATACTTTGGTTTGTATTGCAGTTGTGTTTCAGAGAAGTTCATGCTTGGCTTCAGTATCAGTAACAAATGGGGAACAGTCAGTATTTTATGTCTAAATGCCTGTATCAGATGAGGAACAGTCTATGTTTTATGTCTTTATATCCAAATTAGTTCTGTTAGTACAACTTTTCATTTTATCATTGTTGTTTTATGAATTAACCTTTGAACTCTCTCTTTCAATTTTTTTCATGTTTTCGCTTTTTTTTTTCTGTTTGTGTACCTTGATATATATTTACCTTCTAATTCTAATTGTTTTCCTTATATACAAACAATAGTTGTTGTTTTATATTTGGGGATAATTTTAATGTGCTAATCAGTTTTTTCTTGTTGAGTTATAAATATTTATAACCCTCCAGTTACTTTATAGTCATTTTCTGTTTGCCACCATTCTTTCCTCTCTCTCTGTATATTCTCCATCAATATCAGCTTTTGGATAATAAACTCGGAATGCTGACAGTAAGTTTATGGGAGTTTTTTTTTTATCAAAGCATTTCAATTTGGTTATCTTTCAGTTATGTTGAAGCTGAGATAGCTTGTGTGTTTATACCTATTATCTCATTTCTAGCATTAAGTTGTGTATTTAATATTTGTCTAACATCTCTGTAGAACTCTTTCTAATCTTCTTTCATGCTTTGCATGTTGTGATTTATCTATTTCATCTCCACCTATGAGTTTATAGAGATATCTTTTGATTTCATGATCAAAATTTATCTAAATATTTTGTAGCATTGTTAATTTGCCTCTTTTTAAATAAGTTTTGTCATTTTTTTTTTTGTGTTTTGAATACCATAGTCACTTTTATTTATTTACTGAATCTGCTATTTTGTTATTGGTTCTCCCTATATGTGACTATATATTTTTTGTGTACCTTTTTGTGATAGCCACATAAGGGAAATGATTTATTGATTTATTTTTCATAGCATTTGTAGTTGTAGTTAGTTTGTTTCAACTTATTTGTTTAGTTTGAGGTGGCTACAAAATAAGAGAAACACATTGAAAAATCCTTTTTCTTATAAAATTTGGCCAAATCTTGATTTTAATTTTGGTCTATTTAGTTTTTGTAAAATTATGACTGCCATATATTTTGTTATGGTAGGATTAATATATTAATATAATGAATATCAAAATGGCTTTATGTAGGGTTATTATTTCCACAATCCAAAAATGTTAAAAATTTCTCTGATAATGAATCTAGCAACAGTTAATGTTTTTCTGTTTTCTTTGACACTTTGGCATTCTTGACAACTACCCAGTCTTTTTACACCATCTATACTCTTCTGACATTCATCTGGCAATGTATTTCTGTTTTCCAAGAAGCAACTAAATTCTGGAGCATACATAAGCACTTGTTATATTGTCAACAAGGGAATTGGTACTTTGGGGTATTTTGGTGTTTACTTCTTCAAGCAATAATTATTGTTTCCTTGTTAGCCAATCGGCTATTGTCTGTAGTATTTTTCTTTTTCCTTCTTTTTTAATTCATTTTGTAGGTATTCCTCTGTTTTTGTGAGAGTGAATTACCCGCAACAAAATATTAAAATATTTTATCTTTTTCAGAACCTTTCAGATTGTAATAATAAAGGTGAGATATATGAGTGATTAAAATGTGAGATAGCTGTCCCATGGGATATGAGTTCAAATACCACTTAGAGTAATTTCCTTGTGTTTTTTGGTAAGGAATAGATAATAAGACTTCCAGTGAGAAGCTACAAATTTTTCTATTTAGGGGAAGATTTATTTCCTATTTTCTTAAATAACACAGAAATTAGAGTTAAATATCAATTCTCTGAGCCATTGTGTTTCCTGGAAAAATCAAGTTATGTATGCCTTAGTAGTTTTGTATTGTATTGTCTCTGTATTAATTTTTCATTGTGTAGGAATTTATGTATTTTCTCCATATGGCCTCTCAGTGCAAACAAGATGGTATTTAACAGGATTGTATTAAATCATGAAAAACATCAGCTGAAAAACCATAGTATCATGGCTCAAAGAGCTTTCTCCAAAAGTGAACATCTTTTGGGAGAGGACTAGTACTCATGAATGAAATGCCAGTATGTTATCAGAAACTCCTCTATAAAGTCCACAGGATGTTCTGGTTGTTGATGATTTGCTGTTTACTTAGACTGAAATATTTACAAGGAACCTTAGATTGTTTCTGAGTTAATTTCCACAGCTGGTCTCTTTAAATTGCATAAGAGTTGCTAGTGCTGGTAAGCAGAAGTTCTGTGCCAGTGTCAAAGAACAGTCTCTACTCTAAGACAGAGAGAGAGAGAAATCAATAAAGGTGTACATAAAGATTCTCTTTATCATTTCACTTTGACAAAAAGTTATCTCCAAATATACGAGGAGGTACCCAAAAGTAACCAGAAACGTTCTCTGTGGGGCAAGCCTATTGTAGTTTAGGTTTCCCCCGCTAGAAGCCACTTGATGCGACCCTCAGGCATCAGTCTGCTGACTGACATCATACTGAGAACTCATACTGCCACGTGGTGCATCTTTGTTTTGCAGTGAATCTCCCCTGCTCGTCGATTTTTGTGATGGCTGAAACAAAGGAACAGTATGCTTCTGTGAAATTCTGTTTTCTGCAGGGAAAATGGCAACCAAAACAGTTGTTATGCCTCAAACAGCTTACAAGGATGCTGCCATAAGCAAAACACAAGTTTACGAGTGGTTTTCACACTTTAGAAATGGTCACTTGTCACTCAAAGACCAATCTTGTTCAGAGCAAACATTGACCTTCCCAATGAGTGAAAACATTATGAAAATTCATGAACTGGTCTTGGAAGACTATCGCCGAGCAATTGACAAACTTATTTATATGACTGGTGTGTCTCGGAGCTCCTGCCAACGAATTTTGAGCAAGGAATTGCAAATGAAAAGAGTTGCAGCAAAATTTGTGTCTCACTTGTTCATGGAAAATCAAAAGCAGTCATGAGTGAATGTGTATCATGAACTGAAAGAACAGTTGAAATTTGATCTGGACCCTTTTTGAAGGTCATCACTGATGACAAAAGTTGGTGCTGCGGCAACGAGCTGGAAATGAAGCAGCAATCAAGTCGATGGAAGCATTCGATGTCACCACGCTCCCAAAAAGTGAGTCAAGTAAAATCCAATCTTAAGACGATGCTGATTTGTTTCATCGATGCAAAAAGAATTGTCCACACAGAATTTATTCCTCCTGGTCAAACTGTTAATCAAACATTTTACTTGGCAGTTTTGAAGCACTTGCAAGACATGGTGTGATGAAAACGCCCCAACCTGTGACAGAGGGGAGAGTGGTTGTTTTATCATGACAATGCACTTGCACACATCGCCTTGAAAGTGAGATAGTTTTGGACCAAAAAGAGCAAAACTCAGCTTACCCATGCTCCCTATTCACCCAGTTTTGCTCCCTGTGGCTTTTGTTTTGTTTCCCTGGGTGGAGAAAGTCCTTAAAGGAAAACATTTTGCAGATGTGGAAGAAGCGAAAGAAAAAATGACGGAGGCCTTAAAAGGCATCACTTTGCAAGAGATCTAGGACTACTTTGGACAGTGGAAAATGCATCTGGACTGATTCATTGCTTCCAATGGAGAATACTTTGAAGGCGGTAAAAGTATAAACATGGAAAACAAAGTGAATAAAATAATATTGCAAAATTCTGGTTTGGGCAACCCATCTTATTATATAACATTATATCTGCATAGGGTGAAACTATTAAAAATGATTTTAAATGTTTTTGTTTCATTCTTATTTTGAATGATGAAATTAGTTCTGTCTACTTGTGTTATCCCTTCTCCATGGCATCATTTCATTACATAACAGTGAGCATAGAAGCTTGATTTTACACACACACTCCAACTACTAGAAAATTATGGACAATTTCAGAAATAATATTCTGATACTTATTATCACATAATATAATGTGATATGTATGAGTATATTTCTCGCCTAAACAATCTCACAATATCAACAACATGCATTATATTCCAATGCATCTTCACAACTTTGTTTCTTTCTCCTATTTATCATTTTTATCCACACTATTATCACTATTAACTGCTTCATAACCATATTTCTGTTGAGATGTGCTGCTTTTGATCCAATTAATTTGATAAAATAACTTTGACCTTATTCAGTCGGTGTTTGGAACATAAATTAAAATGCAGTTTTAATGGAAGGTTTTAGTTTAGATCACTTTTAAAACATGATGTTTATATCATAGAACTGAAGATGGTCAACAAAGCTCTTTCTAGGGATATTAAAATTTCAAAACAGTAAGCAAGAGAGATAATAGTTATAAGTTCAGATGATTTGAATTTTGGATATATAAACATTTCAGTTTGGAGTGAATCTGATCTTTAAAGCAAACCGGAGAAAGCAATAGACATGTTTCAGTCTTATTAGATCCCCTCAGGGAAGCATAAAATCAGATCAACTTTTATCTGCATGGTCTATGCTGTCTAAAACTTCGATAACCAAATCTAATTGACATTACTTCATTTGCCTGTTTTTAGATTTTAAACATCTCTGGAGGGAGATTTTGTCTACTAACTGTTTGATTGAAATTGTTCAAATCACTATATATTACATTTACCAGATTCAGCAGCAATTGTGTTTAATATGCAGAATAATATATTTTCCATCAGCTATCCTGATGGTGTTCATAATCAGCATCATGGTATTTCCTCTATTTCTATACATACAAATATACATATATGTGCATGGATGTATATATTTGATGTATTTGTAATTTATTGGGATATATATGTCAATAGCAATAGCAGCCTTGTTAGCAGCAATTGCAGCACCAGCATCACATCCAGTAATAACAGCAGGAACGACAGTGGTGCCAGCAGCAGCACTAGTGGCAACAACAACAGCAGCAGCAGCAGTACTGGCATTGTGTCTGGCAGTGACAACAGCATTGACAGCGATAATGACAGCAACAACAACAGCTATAATACCACCAGCTCAAGGGCACAGACACAGAAATATGCTTGGCTGAAAGCGCAAGAATCCTGAAAAATTCATTTGACCTGGGGACCTTTTTTAAACTTCAAAAAAGAGATGTTTAGTCAGTGCCCTCATCTGAGGAAATTCCTGTTGGAAACATGGAATTCTCCAGTTGCTGACTAGAGAAATGCTATCACCTATCGATGCCCTTGGCAGAAATTGTAGACAGAACTGGAACTCATCTAAGTTGAATAACTCTGCCTCATTCAAGATTTTGTCAGTTTTGTTCTGGAATTTGTTGCTTACAAAATTAACTGACTATGACGTTTTCCTCCCTCCTATTGTAGAGAGGTTACATGCCCCCAGTCATTTGAGTCTGTCAAGTTGCCTATACAGCTAAGCACTTTATAGGTGCAAAACCAATGGTCACTCTCTGACCAGCCATAACAAACAACATTCTTGCTTTAAGACTAGATTTTCTTGCTTCTACATTTTCTATATTTTTCAAAGTTTTCAGTCAGCTGGTTGTATTTAAGTTAATTTTTTATTTTGGAGCTTCATACCTTTCTTAAGTAAGCAATCAATTAATCTGTAGCAATGTTGATCAAAGCTTGGGAAAAGTTTTACAGGTTTTAATTGTTTTTTTTAATTTGCTGCTCAAATCTTGTCTTCTATTATAATTTTATTCACATCTAAGATGCTTTATAGGAATCAACACTTATACTTGACTGGTACTTTATTTATAAGCACTTGAAGGATAAAAGGCAGTGTTAATTTTGGTGGAATTTCAACTCTAAAGGGTTGTAATGAATTAGTACAAGCATTTTGTCAATAGTTTAAGGTGGTGGTTCTCAACCATTTTTTTTTATCTATAGTCACCTTTGGTTACTATTTCACTCTGATGGGCCCCAAAGCCATCCAGAGTTTAAAAAATAGTTTTGTATTTATGGCTTTAAAATTCCTATTTTGTTTTTTGTACATTAACTTATGTAGGTTAGAGAAATAAATCTTGTTTCTTCCAATAAATACCTCTAAAGCAAAACGTTTTCACGGACCCATAAAATACTACTGTGGATCCCCAACTTACCATTTTCAGTTGAGAACCGTTGGTTTAAAGTTTATGCCAATCCACTACCTATCCAAATCTTAATTAATCAACTTAATCTCTTGCCTCTTCAAGTTAATAAATTAAAATGCTTTAATGACTAATCCCACAGGTGAAAATGTATCTGCTCCCTCCTGTTATAGCAGTCAACCAAGCGTATAGGTCACCACGCCCTTTGACTTTTGTAAAGAACCTACAGATAATAACATCGCCACCAACACCAGCACCATCACTACCATCACCACCAACATCACCAACAGCCAAAACAAGATCAATAACACCAGCATGACCCATGACTGCTCCAGCAACAACAATAACGACATCAGCAAGAACAACATCAACAACAATAATAGTAGTAACAAAACCATCAGCAGCAGTATCAGCATCAACAAAACTGCTGCTGACTGCTACAACAGCATCAACAGTAATGCTATTTACGAAGACAGTAACAAGGATACACATCCGAATATACAGACCACGCATTCTTTGCAAGGAATAGAGGAGGCAGTTAAAAAATGTCAGAAAGATATTATTCGACCCATCATCATGGTTCTCCCAGAAGAGGAAAGGATTTCCACCAAAAAGAGAATGATAATTTATAAGTGCATTAATTGCAGAAAGAAAAAGCCGCTATACCCTTCCCCAGCTGAAATAGAAAAATGCCTGGAGGAGGTGTGACCTTACGTAGTTTATGTCTGTCAAGGAAAACAATATGGGACCATGGCAGCTATCTGTAGCAATGAAAAGGAAGCAGGTAGGATAGCTACAATGACCTGCTTTTTTTTACCATTATGTGATTCTCCCTTTATACATGGGACTTAGTGTGACCAGGGTCAGGGTCTTAGACATACCTCCTCGTAGGGACCAGGCCAGAGTAATGGCCATGCTAGGAGGAGCATGGAGAGGTGATAGGCTTATGATCAAGCCTCCAACAAAACAATACAAGAATGTCCATGGAGTTCCAGGTTTTGCTTGCTCCAGAAGAAGTTCATGCTATCCTGGACATTTTCTGTTTTGGAGGGTGTGAGCAGATGTGGGTGGCTGTGGAGGGTAGGAAACTCAGATGTTACATCTGTAGCAAAACTGGCCATTTAAAAGCTTTCTACCCCACTGTAGAGAAGTTGTGAGAGGTACCTCATGCTGCTTCAATATTCCCAATGCCAAATCCCAAAGAGGAAAGCAGTGGCAACCACAACTTCAAACACTGGAACAGAGAGGAAATAAAGTCATAGGAAATCTTACTGACTCCTTGGATATAGAAGGGGCCCCAAATGAAATAAAACCACCCAAGTGGGTGATCATTGAGCGACCCTCAAAAAGGTAAAGGGGGAAAGAAAATACACTTGTAACCCCTAAATCCCAAAAGTTTGTGAGCATGAAACTAAGTAGTTTTGCTGCAGCCAATTTTGACAGGATGGAGTACCACTACCTGGTGTCTGTCCTAAAAGCTGTCAGTTTCAATCCTGTCTTCAGAGGCTAGATCACCACAATATATAATGGCATCTGCTTGGTTGTCAAATTGAATAGCCACCTCTCAGAATCTTTCAGTATTGAATGCTCAATATGCCAAAGATGCAACTTCTCTTCGCTTTTATATATTTTAGCTTTAGAACCCTAGCAGTAAAGGATGGAGAATTTGAGGAGTATCCCACTAGAACTGGGTCACAGGAGAGATGTGTCTGCATATGTGGATGATGTCACTGTCATGGTGTCAGACTCTTTGGACATGGAAAAGATTGACACTATACTGAAAGAAAATCAGGAGTTCACAAGAGCACTTGTAAACCAGGACAAGTGAGTAGGTCTGCAACTAAACTCATGGAGAGGCAAGTTGACTAGCAGTGATTTCTGTCGCTGGATGGAGGGTCCAGTGAAAAGCACTTGGAGTCTGGTTTGGACTAGATCTCCAGGTAGTCAGGAACTGGGAAGTGGTCGTGATTAGGGTGGCCAAGCTCACCCAGAAATAGGCAGAAAGGAAGCTGTCTCTGTAAGGCCGGGCAGAAGTAGCATATGTATATATCACTTTGGTATTGTACTACTGCCTAGCTGTCACACCTTGTCCTAAGAAAACTCCAACCAGATTGGAGCGCTTACTTTTCCAGTTTTTATGGAAGGGTCAGGTTCTGCTGGTTAGAAAATCCATCTTCTGTCAACACCCTCACTGTGGTGGGCTTGGGGTGCCATCCTTGATGATGTGGCACTATGTTTTTTTTTGTTGATTAACAATTGCTTGGCACATCCCCAGACTCTCTTCTTCCCAGCAGCTTGTTCTGCTGTGATGATGTTATTGGTTTCACAATAGTCCTGGAGGAAGAATTTTAAACATATATCTTATACATTAAGTTCTGGCATGCAATCGGCTGGTAGTTTTGTGCCATGTGGGTGGTTCTACATTTGGGGATCAATTTTTTCTCTGTCAGAGCTAACCAGTGTGGTATGCTACTGTTCCCAATAAAAGCTTGCTGGTACAGATTGATAAGATTTGGTCGGTAAAATGTTAGCTTCTTGTACCAATATCCAACAATCAAGTCCTTCCAGATACTTTTCTGTCCTGGAGTTTCTGAATCACAGTTGCAAGAGTTTCACCATCAATGTTGTTTGTCTTGGATGTAATACAAGAGCAATAACTTTTTCTTATTTCTTCCAGCCACAGAGCATGTTGGTTAAATTCCTTCTCTTCACTCCAGATTTTCCTTCAGAAGGAGTCTGACTTCTTGTAAAGGAGCTTTCGTAATGTTTACTGCTCCTCCTCTCATGTCTCTGTATACTGCTTCTTGGTTGCGGTAACATTTTTTTGTTTATTGTTCTTCTCTCGGTTATTCCTTTCTGATGTCGGAGGTTTTCACTAACAGCTTTTAGCTCCTGCTTGAGGGCAATCAGTTTGCAAGCGAGTGTCCTCCAAACATCATTTCTATCTTCTTTACTTTCTATTGGTGACACATATTGCGATTTGGTTGTTTTCATGCAATAAGCATCATTACATGACTGATGGTCTTCCATAAGCCAGTTATCTTTTTTTCTGTCTTCAAAACCCATGATGGTACTTTCTTTGTTATTTCGGTTTTGTTTACTTTTTGAATATCATTCATGCATTGTTTTGCAGTAGTAGCCAGAGCTTCTTAGGAGGTGTTAATCTGCCAGTATCTGGGTTCATCACACTGTTGTAAATACTCGTCACCAATTTCGTTAACAACTTTTTAATATCGTATCTGGTAGTTTTTTTACTTACTTTGGTAGGGAATACTCTCTCCTTGGGAGAGTACCTCTAAGCCAAACTTATTTTTCCTAGGAAAATTTCAGTTAGGGTACATTTCACCAGCATATAATTCTGATTACCACTACTGCTACAATAACCATTGCGGTTGTTCCTGCTGTTTACCATAGTTGGAGTAGGGGACAGTGGTCAGTTACTTGTATGTATGTATGCATGTATGTATGTATGCATGTATGTATGTATGTATGTATGTATGTATGTATGTATGTATGTATGTATGTATGTATGTATGTATGTATGTATGAATATATGTATGCATGTATATATGTATGTATGTATGTATGTATGTATGTATGTATGTATGTATGTATCTATTTATGTATATACACAAATGCACAATGGTCTTTCTCACAGTTTTTGTCTACCAAATTCACTCACAAGGCATTAACTGACTGGGGTTGTAGTAGAAGAGACTTCCCCAAGGTGCCATGCAAATTGAGTCAGAAATTTCATGGTTGTGAAGTAAACTTCTTAACCACATAAGCGTGAATCTTTTTTTCATTTTTGTTTTCTAATTATCCATTTCGGATAAATCCACACTGTTTTTGCAATCTATTCTTATAATATTTGTTTAATGTTCATATCCCTCACTATTTTGACAAATAAAATAAATTATTATAAACTCTTTTAACATGCCTTAAGATTTTAATTATCCTAGAAGCAATTGGCCCCATGGTTTGACAAAATTCTTGGAACATTGAACAAAATGCCTTATGATATATCTACTGAGTTCAAATACCTGTAAAGTCAACTTTACATTCCATCTTTTTAGTGTTGATTAAATAAAGTACCAGTCTATTATTGTGGAGCTGGTGTTGACAAACCCCCAACTTCTAAAAATTCCTGGTCTTGTGCCTAAATAACAAACATTATCATCATCATCATTATTATTATTGAGTCTTGCAGTGTGAAGGTAATTTTTTTCTCTCTGTATCAGAACTTATTTTTGGCATCACCAAATGAAATTATCTTTGAAAACTTTACTAAAATTTATGATAACCAGAGAAATGCCTGTCCCAACACTGGAATGGGGAAGGTAGACAAAACAAAATTCCATATTTTTAAAGACCTTATTACATTTATGTGTTAACCATATGTTCACATTCAGAATGGCTACCAGAAACTTGTTATAAGACAAAATATTGCAATAGCAAACAAAGTGAAAAAGCAATGCAAAAACAAAATATATAACCAAATCAATAAAAAGAAGAAAATGAATATCTTAATAAAAAATTATCAGAAAAACATTTCTAACAGTCTAACAAATAATTTTGAAGATAGTAATGATACCAGCAATAAAAACAGCAACACTCGAACAGGGTTAGGCATATTTTTGCTGTGTTCAAAATTAGTCTTACCTTGTTTAAAACACAGACAGAATTTTTAGATTTAACACGGTTACCAGAGAGGAAAAAGTAGTTGGCAGAATTTTGTAAAAGCAGACTATTTTTCTTTGTCACAGGATCTAATCCAAGAGAGAGCAAAGACAAAATAATATCCCCATGTTTTAGAAAGGATTAAAATTACCATTTAAACGATAATTACAACAAACATCCAAGGATATTTTAAGAGAAATTTTCTCAACTGGGAAAGGAAAGTGTTTTGGTACCACATGTTGCACTTTTAAAAGTGTGAAGAAGTGGAGACTGCAGGACCAGAAGCAAAGGAGGAGGGAGATATCAGGACCAGGGGCAAGGGAGAAGGGAAACATCAGGACCAAAAGCAAGGGAGACAGGGAGATGACAGGAACAGAAGCAAGGGAGGAAGAAAGACATCAAGACTGGAAACGAAGGAGGAAGTGATGTAATGTCAAGAAGCAGGTGATTCAGTCTGCCTCTTTCTTTGTCAGGCACACAAAGCAAAATGCTGTGTGAAGTGAATTCAGAGAGTCAGTAGATTCTGGCCAGAGTAGTGTAAGCATTTAGTTTCTTACAATAAGCTTTTCTGATCCCAGTGGAGAGCAGTTTTCCTATCTGTTTGAAATTTGTCATAAAGTAAGAGCATTTTACTTTTGCCATCTCTTCTACTACAAAAACTAAAGACTCAGCCAAAACATAGGTGAAAATGTTTGATATACTTCCATTTCAGCCCAGTAAATAGAGCAAAGAAATAAAGGGTAACCATGAGTTTTTTTACTGCAGCATGAGTGGAGGATCAAAGCAAGGTTGGCAAGAAACGATATGGGATCAGGAGGTGTCGAAATGGATTTACTAGTCCTAATGAAGCCTGAAGACCACAAAGTCATACTGGAATTGTGTGTAGTAGAGGTTGTCAAAACAAAGGGCATGGGATTGGTGATACAAGACAAAAATACCTAGCTGCTACATATGTGGTAGAAAGAACCACCTCGTAACCTTTACCTGAAGAACAAGAAAGGAAAGCAACAAAGACTAACTGGAGCAGCGACAAATGCAACAAAAATCATTTTCGAGAGGACCGAAAGATACAACATCCAGGATGGTGGAAGAAATCACCTTGTTCATAGTCCTAATAAACACCAATGAGCAAGCACCATATCCTTTTACATTAGCAACCAAGCAGCACCATTCTATCAATGTGTAATGAGAAAGGTTTTGGTCATAGAAAAGCCAACACATAAGTGAGGAAGAATAGCTTTCACAAAACAACAATAGTATTTGTCCTCAGAAATAATGAAAATGGTCAAGCAGAGACTGAAGAACTGAATCACCTTCCTTTCAAAACCAAATTAACAACTAATTGATAGAACTGCATATCTGTGATGCCAGTGACATTCCAAAGAGATAAAAATAACAGTTGCTGTTAGGTTGGGAATACAGTAAACATGCAAAAAATAGATCAGAGATATAATGATCTGGAATAGTCCTATTCCAAATGACTCAAAAAATGTTAACAGACGCCTTCGGTTACTCAAGACAACAATGTCAGGAAGGCAGAGACATGGGGCCAGTAAAATTTTTATGTCTTATTTCTTTTTAATTATGTCTTGTTATAATGATTGTGTACTTTATTTTTTAAAAATCTTAATGAAAATATTTGTGCCCTATAATTTTCAATCATTCATATATGTACATACTCATACACACATGTATGTGTGTGTGCACATGTGTGCGTGTGTGTATGTATATATATATATATATATATATATATATATATATATATATATTCAATAAACACAGTATATGTTTTTATGTGCTACTATTAGTTTCATGCAATAAATACATGCCAGTCATGTTAAGAAATACTGTCTGACATGCTTTCATCATCATCATCGTTTAACGTCCACTTTCCATGCTAGCATGGGTTGGATGGTTCAACTGGGGTCTGGGAAGCCCGAAGGCTGCACCAGGCCAGTCAGATCTGGCAGTGTTTCTACAGCTGGATGCCCTTCCTAACGCCAACCACTGCGTGAGTGTAGTAGGTGCTTTTTACATGCCACCGACACAGGTGCCAGACGAGGCTGGCAAACGGCCACACTCGGATGGTGCTTTTTACGTGCCACCAGCACGGAGGCCAGGCGAGGCTGGCAACGGTCACGATCGGATGATGTTTGTTACGTGCCACTGGCAATGAGGCCAGTCGATGTGGCGCTGGCTATGGCCACGTTCGGATGGTTCACTTACGTGCCACCGGCACTCGGCGCTAGCTACGGCCACATTCGGATGGTTCTCTTACGTGTCACCAGCACTGGTATCACAACTACAAATTCCATTGATGTTGATCGATTTCGATTTTGATTTTCACTTGCCTCAACAGGTCTTCACAAGTAGAGTTATGTGTCCCAAGAAGGCAGGTATGCACAAGTGGACTGACTAAGTCCCAGGTAGAGGCCACGGGTTATGGCCTCACTTGTCCTGCCAGGTCTTCTCATGCACAGCATACTTCCAAAGGTCTCGGTCTCTGGTCATTTCCTCGGTGAAACCTAAAGAGCAAAGGTCGTGCTTCACCACCTCGTCCCAGGTTTTCCTGGGTCTACCTCTTCCACAGGTTCCCTCAACTGCTAAGGTGTGGCACTTTTTCACACAACTATCTTCATCCATTCTTATTGCATGAAACTAATATGAGCACATAAAAACATATACTGTGTTTATTAAATAGCATTTATCTCTCACCAGATGGAGCATTTTTTTGTGTTGATCTTACATCACAGAACAGTACATTATGTGTATATATATATATACATACTGGGTGTGTTGAGAAAGTATCTGACTTTATGTTTTCCCACCAAAAACTAATGCCTTGTGAGCAAGATCCTTTGTGTGGGAGGTGATGCCACCATTTCTGCGTTTGTGGGAAATTTTTCATGCTAGTAGACTGCGTCAGTTCACAGCAGTTATGCCTAGAGTACAGAAATGTAGTGTGCACTCATTGGATTTTCGTTTTCATGTAAGATGACCCAATGCGTCAAATAGAGACCATAAACCCATGTCACATCACCAGTGATGATGGTCGTTGTGAATCCTGGGTTGTGGTTGGCTCAGTCCTGCATGTCCTGAGCAATTTCCATGTGGAGTTGCTTTTGCTAATTTGCTAGCACATTGAGGACAAGTTTCACAGACACTCTCTGCATGCACAAACTTTCAAATGGAATGCACTGCTCCTGTGCTTCTTCCCACTTCACAAGTAATTTCCTGGATTGTTGCACGACAGTCATCCACAACTATTCACTGAATCTTCTCAATCTTCTCAATTAGCTCCTCATTTTGGTTTGTGGATAGCCTGCCTGAGTATGCATCACTCTCCACTGAGGTATGTCCACGTTTGAAGTGGTTGCTCTGAGTTTTCCCCATGGGATCATCACCAAAGGCCTGCTGAATCTTCTGGATGGTTTGAGCTTGAGTATCACCAAGACTTGATGCAATATCTCAGCTCAACACATTCACTGAAAACGAAAATACAATGAGTACACACTATATGTTTGTACTCTAGATGTGACAGCCAGGAACTGATGCAGCCTACCAGTGCAAAATTTTCTTGCCTGCACAGGAAGAGTGCACCCAAAGGATTTCCAACTCACAGCATTAGTTTACACA
Source organism: Octopus sinensis (assembly GCF_006345805.1). NCBI lineage: Eukaryota > Metazoa > Mollusca > Cephalopoda > Octopoda > Octopodidae > Octopus > Octopus sinensis. The sequence goes on along the minus strand of NC_043009.1, from coordinate 17,353,306 downwards.
GGAAAAATAAAGTCAGATACTTTTTGACTGTGCCTCATATATACCCATATACATGATATGGCAGTGCGGTAAGAAGTTTCTTTCCAAACTACATCGCTTCAGGTACAATCTCACAGCATGGCACTTTAGGCAAGTATTTTTCCTAAGTAGATTTGGTAGACAAAAACTGAAAAATGCCCATCATATATCATCCTCCTTATCATCATCATCATCATCCTTAAATGTCTGTTTTCCATGCCTTTGGCATGGGTTGAACAGTTTGACCAGGCTGGCAAGCAATAGAGCAGCACCAGGTTCCAGTCTGATTTGGCTCAGTTTCTACAGCTGGATGTCCTTCCTAATGTCAACCACTTTACATTTTACAGTGTGTACTGAGAGTTTTTAATGTGTGTACATATATATATATATATGATGGACTCTCTTTATGAACAACAAATGAGGGTTTAGTAAAATAAAGTGTTAATCATGTTCTATGGATATGAATGTATCTTGCAAACCTTTTGACAAATGGAACAAGTTGAGGACTCAGTTTGCTTGAGTGCTTGTGGATCATTTACTATGTTTTTTCTTGGGTGGACAGCAAGGCTTGCTTTGCTTCATGCACAATGACAAGTAAGGTTTCCATTTAGAGGAGCAGCATTTTGCAAGCATCTCTTCATGCTTGCTCAAAGTTGGTCCCAATGTTGGAGTTGACTTTGCTCAAATCTTTGAACAGAGGAGAAGCAGAACTGGTGCCAGGTTCTGCAGTTTGGTGCTTTGTTTTCCCAGGAAGAAGAAAAGGGAATGTTGCATCACTCAGATTGTCATTTAGTTTGTCTTTGAAGCACAAGAGTAGCCTTCCAACTGACCTTCCTGTTGGGAACTGGCCAAAGAGAAGTTACTTTGGAATTCTGATATCATTCATATGTGAGACATGACCTGACCACAGTTTAAAGATGCTTCTATTGTCTATCTTTATAGGCACAAAGTTAACAACTATGAATGTGACACCCATAGAGTTATCACCCTTTTCTCTGTTGCCAAGAAGACCTTTGGAAAGGCTATCTTAGACAAATTAAATGATACCCTTACTAGCTTAGTGTTGCCTGAATCTCAGTGTGGATTTTGGGCTGGTAGAGGCACAGTGGGTATGAATTTTTGCCTAAGGCAGCTGCAGGAAAAGACTTGTGGGCACAACCAAGACCCTTTTGTCACTTTTGTAGGTCTAGCTAAAGGTTTCAACTCTATATCTAGGGATGCTCTTTGGGCTGTCCCTAGAAATCTAAGTGTTCCTGAAAAGATACTCAATGTCATCCCTTGTTTCCATCAAGGGATGATGGCTTCTGTCAGATCTAGCAGGGAAAAGTCTGATTCACTCACAGTCTCAAATGGGGACAAAACAAGGCTGTATTCTTGCACTGCTCTTATTTGCATTGTATTTCTCTGTCATACACACACACACACACACACACACACACACATGCATACATGCACATATATGTATTATTGTGTATGTATGTGCATGTATATATATATATATATATGTGTGTGTTAGTGTATGTGCATGCGTGTTTTGTTGTGTACTTGCCTTGACATCATGCAAGAGCTGTAAATGAATGTCCCCATCAAGTGAGCGGTGTCCTTTGTTTCTAATCTTCCATGTCATAGAGAAATATTATCTTATTTGAAAACAGGTGAGGATTGGTGATGAGGGCATCCAGTCATCAAAAATCCACCTTAATTAATTCCATCTTACCAATGCAAGCATGGAAAAGTTGATGTTAAAACAATGATGATGATGTTGATATGTTTATGTACATTGTAAATCATCTTTCACTGCACCCCCCCCCCTCTTGTCTTTGTACAACTTATCTGTTCTACTCAAAATTTTCATCAACCCTTGGTTAGCCTTTCTTTGTATTTTTTCTGAATCTCTTCAAGACATTATGGCTAAAGTTCATTTTTGTTATTACCAAAATCATTAGAGTGTCCAATGAAATACCTTGTGGTATTTCTTCCAGCTCTTTACATTCCAAGTTCAATTACTGTCCAAATCTACTTTTCATCATAAGGATGAAACACCCTTATGATGAAACACAATAAAGCACACAAAGTATCAATTAGGTACTGGGGTCACTGTAATAGACAAAACCCCTCCACCTAATCTGCTGGCCTTGTGCCTAAATTAGAAACAATTGTTGTTGTTGCTACAATCAACAGAGAATAATTGTCTAGAAAGGAAGCTAGTTAATTGATTAAAGTAGATGGAAAAAGCATTATATCTGATATGTTTGTAATGAGTGTGGCTCTTGTCCATTTTTACAGCATGATGAGGTACAAGATCTGAAACAGGAGAGAGTAAAAGCTCAAATGATAAAGTCCAAATGACAGACTACAAAGCTTACATTCTACCAAATTCTAAATAGATGTATACAGGTGCTAATGAGAAATACATGACAGACTGTAGACTGTAGAATGTGAATTTTGTTGCATACCTTAAGGCTCTGTTGCAACTTTCACCAGAAGATACAAACTGTTGAAAGGACTGAAGTAGTAAATTACATAGACTGATAAGGTCTACTCTATGAACTCAATTGTAAAATTTCAAATTTGTTCTCTACTGTTTTGTGGATGTCTTCTGCAGCTGGCAATACACTGGATGGATACAGAGCAGGGAGTGTTGAGGAATGATGAGGAAAGACAATTTTAGCCTCCATAACTCTGCTAAGCAGAATAATCTGGGGTTTTGAGTAGGGTACCTATTTTGGGGTATTTTCTTAATGCTTTTTTATTATTATTCATTTATTATTGTTCTTTATCGATATTGTTAATTTCCCTGTTTTTACTCAATATTGTTTTTTTTGGGGGGTATTTTATCCTTGTACTGTCCCCACTGTGTTTGGCCCTTGTGGCCAATAAACTAAATCATTATTATTATTAATAAATCATTATTACCATTATCAGCCACAAAATGTACATCAATGTCTATTTACTGTATCAGTGTTACAAATGCCAAGAGAGTCCGTTTTCTTTTACTCTATTTTGTTTAACAAATGGGTGGTGTGGGTGGGGTGGGGCAGACAGAGGAGTGGTGGACACTGATTGTGGGGTGGTGGGTGGCAGGAGGAGTTATGGGTGTTGGTGAATTTTTGTTAGTGAAAGAGGGTTGGTGGCGACGGTTATGTAAAATATGTGTAAGAGGGTGAGGCAGGGTAGAGTAGGTGACGGGGGGTGGGGGTGGGGTATAATATACATAGTTTTGGTGTTGATGAGATGAGACACTGGTAAATGAGGTGGGGGGAGGGGATTGTGGTATGAGAGTGGCGTGGTAGTGGTGGTGGTGGTGGTGGTATAGTAATCTAGAGAGATTTGGTGGATGAGTGGTTGTGAAGGCGGCGACAATGGTGGTGGTGGTGGTCATGGTAAGAATGTGCTGTTAAATTGTAAAAATCTGAAGTACTCAAGGTGTAAGGTGGGGGGTGGGGGTAAGTTCTATGTAATGATCTATCTTCCTTCCCTTTCCTCCTTCTCCACTTCTTCACCTCCTCCTCCCCTCCACCTTCTCCACTTATCCCTCTCTTAACTTTATTGATTATCAGACAGACAATGAGAAGCTTTTAAAAAATACAACTCTATATGTAATTATTAGTATCATCATTATTATTATTTTTATTATGAATAATAATGGTGATAATAAGAAATTATTATTATTATTGTTATTTTTTAATATTGTTGTTGTTATTAATTATTATTATTATTATTATTATTATTATTATTATTATTATTATTTTGGTTTTGTTGTTAGTATTGTTGCTGTCATCTTTATTAATGTTTATTGGTATTATTTTTGCTATTATTCCTGTTAATGCTGCCTATTTTTGTTGTGGTTTTTACTACTATTACTACTACTACTACTACTACTTGTTTATTGTCTTTTCTGGTAAGTTCTATATAACTGTTTTTTAGCTAATATTTCAAAATTCTTTTGTTTCTATTTTATTATCCTCACCCCCAACAAAACGTTTTGTAGTTTCTAACTTTATTCCTTTATTTAAAAGATAAAACAGAAACATGTAACTGTATCAATCGATATATTTACAGTTTCACACCGTTGCTAACACTATCATACTATCATTGTTACTCATTCCAAAACACTATCATTATTACCACTTTTTCTACAATTCTATTCCGCATTTAACGCCCACTTTTCGATGCTTGTATTAGTCAGATGAAGATTTTTTGAGGCAGATTTTCTATGGCTGGATGCCCTTCCTGTTGCCAACTCTCACCTGTTTCCAAGCAAGGTAATATTTCCCATGGGCAGGCATGTTTTTGTGGAAATACCCCAACTCCACCCCAACCCTCAGCCTCCCCCACACCCTACTCGTGCTTTCCCCACTCTCGCCTCCCCCACCTCCCAACAACATCACACCACACCACACTACACAATACAACATTACACATCACATCACAACACACCACCCACACACCCATCACCACATTTTCACACCTACACATACATACACGCACACGTCCAGACCACCAGCCCTCTTTCACATGCACATACATACTCTCTTATACACACATGCACCTTCGTGTTGGGGGTCATCTTTACTTTGTTATCTCCCCTACTTCTTCGCTCACGTGTGTGACCCTTCCGTCTGAATCCAGTGGCCATAATAGATCATTAACCACCACACACATTTTTTTTTCTCCTTATTTTTTCTGTGTCCCTTTCTGTAGAAGAGCGTAGGCTCAAAATGTAAAAGACTTCTTCTATTCCTGAGCATTATACTAATACATCTGTTTGTTTTGTACACCACCTGTCGTTGTCTTTTGTTTTTTTTTCGTAAACTCTCCCTATATATATATGTATATATGCATATAAGTGCATGTGTGTGTGTGTGTGAGTGTGTGTGAGTGTGTGTCTGAGTGTGTGTGTGTGAGTGTGTGTGTGTATATATAGCTCCAGAACTTGGTGCATGCATTCCTCACTGTGTCTCTGGGAAGATCTTCAAACACCTCCTTGATCTTGGCCACCAGCTTGGGTTTGGTGTAGCAAGCAGAGTGGTTGGTGTCTTTCTCAATTGTACTTCACACTCGTCCCAATGAAAGTGCCTCCTAATTTCCCAAATTTTAATCCCATGCATTACTATAATGCATGGGATTAAAATTTGGGAAATTAGGAGGCACTTTCATTGGGACGAGTGAAGCTGTAGAAATTCTCTGACAAGAACTTCTAACTCTTACCAGAAACATGGCAAGGAACCAAATACTGCTGCTATACATAAGGCCTTCTAGTAGCAACCCCCTGCAGCCAGGGATTGACTACAGTCTTCAGTAACTTCACATACATGTCTGAATTGACCCTAAGTCCCTGTTCAAAGATGTGGGGCAGCATAACATCATTCTCACTGTAGACACACCCAAAGATCATCACAGTTTGAGAGAACTTAGTTTTCATGATGTCCATGTTATGCTTACAGCCTTTACAGTGTTTTCAGAGCATTGAGTGGCAGTCATAATATTGACATTTTGATACCTTGCATGAATCATCATGATACAAGCAACACTTTTCCAATACTCAGATGGTTTCCAATCCTTCATCTCAGCTAACTTTTTCACACCTCCCACTTTAATCTTTGTGCTCCCCAATACTTTTGACTGTTCATCAATAGATCAAGCTATTCTTGAAAAAAAAGGAGACATAAAATAACATCAAATTTAGCCCACAATCTTGTTTATGTGTGTGTGTGTGTGTGTGTGTAAGTGTGTGTGTAAAGAATGTGAGGGGTTTAGTTCAGTTGTGATCTAAACAAGTAGGCATGCTGAGTAATTGCTATAGTTGGTCGTCTGTTAGGTTCCAAGATCACAGCTAAGGTCGGATCTAAGGATCCTTATTAGGGTTTCATTATAGCTAGTAAATACAATATTAGAGGAAAAATCAAGAACTCAGGCAGAATGAGTATCTCCAGTCGTTTAGAATAATTTAATTAGAGTAGGGTGAATTTAAAGTCTTACAGCTGTTTCTGGAATAACCCAAGTGGTAGGTTAGCATGCCCGTGCACTGAGTATTCTGTCGTCAGAGACAAGGTATGAATATTTTGGACAGGGAAAATTACAATTTACAAGTAATAAAATTCACATTTTATAAGGAATAAAATAGAAGAATAAAGAGTAAAAGTGGTTGGAAGAATATAGGAAGGAGAATAATGTTCACAACTCATCTTTTATCTGAAGGATATGGGTGTTGATTGGTACTTCAATGAAGGTACAGGTCCTTAGATAAAATCCTCCATGGAAGTACTGACCAACATCGATATCCCCTGAACATGATTCTCCTGCCCATATTCTTCTAATTCTTTATTCTTCTATTAATTCCTTATAACCTGTGAGTTTTATTCCTTGTAGGCTGTAAATTTTTCCCTGTCTAAAATATTCTTACCTTGTCTCTGATGTCAGAATGCCCAGTGTGTGGACATGCTAACCTACCACTTTGGTTATCCCAGAATCAGCTGTAAGACTTCAAATAATTACCCTAAATTAGATTATTCTAAATGACTTGAGATACTCATTCTGCCTTGGTTTTT
>NC_043009.1:17319237-17344237 GCF_006345805.1 Octopus sinensis | reverse complement strand
TATGTAAATACATACAGATATATAAAAGTTCAACCTTCGCATATTCCCGGTGCTCCACCATTCACTATCATTTCTTCTCCGACTTAAAGCAATGTCCATAAGCAAGCTAAGAAGATTTCTCCCTTCTTTTTCATACATACATACATTTGTCTACCGTTTAAATGTTTTGAACTTATAACCACCAATCTGCTTTGCTTTCCTTTTCTTTCTATATGCCACCCTAAAAACATCGCCATTCCCGCTCGTTTCTCTAAAGTTCAACCTTCGCATATTCCCGGTGCACCCGCCCTTGCCAACCCCCACCACCAATACCGGATATCTCTTTATTTTTGCTCCATCTATACCGGATGTCGCTTCTCCCACCACCATTATAGGTGTCTACTCTTCGAACCCCCCTCTTCAACACGCTATTTCACCATGCATTACCCCTCTCTTGATATCCTACGTTCTACTTGCCTAGAACCTGTCATCATTTCTCTGAACCACCCCTCCCCACTGGTGCTCCCCTATATATTTCTGCACCCCCCCCACATAAAAAAAGCACCATCCGAACGTGGCCGATGCCAGACCCCTCTGGCACCTGTGCAGGTGGCACGTAAAAAACACCCACTACACTCGCGGAGTGGTTGGCGTTAGGAAGGGCATCCAGCTGTAGAAACACTGCCAGACTAGACTGGAGCCTGGGGCAGTCCCTAGCTCCCCAGACCCCGGTCGAAACCGTCCAACCCGTGCTAGCGCGGAAAACGGACGTTAAACGATGATGATGATGATGATGATGATATTTATATATGTATGTATGTATGTATGTATGTATGTATGTATGTATGTATGTATGTATGTATGTATGTATGTAAGCGCACACACACACATAATATAGAGATACCTACATGTAAACACTAGCGTAGCTAGAGTGTGTGTCACTTGTTTTCTGTACCCAAGCCTCGTAAGAAACACAGACCCAAAAGTGCCACCCAGGGCAGACCACCCCTTCTGCCCCACTAACTATGCTAGTGTATGTAAATATATGTATACATACACATATATTTATAGATATGGATATATATATATATAATATATATATATATACACACACACACATATATATATGTGTGTGGGGGGGGTGTAAGCATATAAATGTACCTATAATGGGTATTTGGCTCTTATTTCTAGCAATATAGGTGCTACAATGCACTCCCAGTCAGTATTAGTGACAACTGAATTCTACCTGTTTGGTTTTATATTCCATCTAGTTGCCTTTATTATTATATGCATGCATGTATATATGTATGTATATATATATGTGAGTATATATATTTATATATATATATATTAGAAGGTTTGGAGATGATGTACAGGTATTATATATTAGAAGAAATGAGGTACTCAGAAATTTGGATTGTTTTATATTTACAGATATTTATTTGTATATTACATGTTTTTATACATCATATAACTTATATCATATATCATATATAAGCGCTTTCGTTCATTCTGGTGGAGTCGTCCTACTGAACAAAGTTCTTGCAGGAATTTTGACTCTTTTTATAGTGTTAGTGAGTGTGTAGTGGTGGGGAGAGATATAAGATAGTACAAGAGGGTGATGAATGGGGAGAAAGTGAGAGAGAGCATGTGTGTGTGTGTGTGGGTGTGTGTGTGTGCATGCGTGTGTGTGTGTGTGTGTGTGTGTTTGTATCTGAAAGTAGTGTTAAAGAAAAAGAAGAAAAGGAAGAAAAGGGAGAGAAAGAAGAAAAAAATTTTTGTTGATCTCTTTGCAGCTGGTCAGGTTGGCAATAATAATTAACTGTTTACTCCAAGGGGGGCAAAATGTCACTTTTCAAAAAATTGTCTGGATTTCTTTTTTATCATTGTCTTGTGAGAGAGAGAGAGAGTGTGTGTGTGTGTGTGTGTGTGGGGTGGTGTCTGCTTATCTGAAAGTAGTGTTAAATGGGAAAGGGGAATGAAAGGAAGGAGGAGGAGAGAAAAGAGGAAAAAAAAGAAAAAAAAGTGTTTATATTTTTGCAACTGCAAATGATTTTTGACCACTTCAAAATGTCACTTCTCAAAAAATTGTCTGGATTTTTTTATTATAGTGTATATATAATATATATATATATTATATATATATATATATATATATATATATATACACACATACATATATATATATATTAATTAGTGTGGAGTCTCTTTAAGTATTTTCTCATTAGCCTGCTTTTAATCACATGTATAAATGGAGTTTTTATGGTAGCTTCGTAATGCTTCAACATTAATTCAGTATGGACGAAATAAGTCTTGTTTTGACCTTCTCCCTTAAAATAATTATATATATATATATATATATATATATATATATATATATATATATATATATATATAGACATACACATACATATATATACATATATATGCAGAGTGCATAAGATATTTGAGGACATATTTATGTTTATAAAAAAAAAAACAGATATATAATAGTAGATAATAACTTTATTTATCAAAAAATGCTATGAGGATAAAAATACACCTTCTTTTCTATAATGTTATTCAATAAAGCCACTTTCAGCTTCAACAATTGTTTCTATATGAGATTTAGATCATCTACATGCTTGAATCAAGTGGTCCTGGTTCATTTTGGACATTACTCTGACTACAGCAGCTTTCAAAGAATCTTTCGTGTTATGGGCGTGTTAATTGACCTCTCTCCCAACAATGCTCTGCATGTAATAGTCCAATGGATTGAGATCTGGGGAATTAGGAGGCCAAATTTTCAGTCATCCATGCTTGTGTTGCTAGAGCCATGTGTGATAATGCAGGGACTTACTGAAACACATATAGCCTTCCATTGCATACCCTGCCTATCCAGGACTTAACAATTATTTCCAGGACCTCAATGTAGGTGGCAGAGTTAACTCTGGAAAAGAAGTAAGGAGGCATAACATGTCCTTCATTACTGATAACCCCTAAAACCACGACAGGAAATTTTGTATGTATAGCACTTGGAACTTCAGAAGGGTCTGCAATAACCATCTCTCATTTTTTCTGTTAAATTTCTGACCTTGGTTGAAGTTTTTCTCTTTTGAGGAAAACCATATCAAATATTCTGCTGGATTTTTCAGTTTGTTTAAGAGCCTTTTAGATCTAATGTATTGATTTTCTTTTGCTTTTTTCTGACAAATTGACCTTTCCTCATCATATAAGACTTATATCTGATGTCTTTGTGGACAACATTTCTGACTTTTTCTTCTGACACATGGAGATCTTTTGCAATTGACCTCAAGGACTTTCTGAGATTGTAATCAATGGTCTGTTGAACTTGCTGGATAAATTCAAGTGTTCTGATGATTTCAGAGCATTTAGAATGCTTTTTATGCTTTGATACTGGTGATATATTTCCATCTTCAGTCTCTAGCTCCTTACAAACTTTGTAGATGAAAGATCTGGCAACTTTCAAAAATCGAGATGTTTCTAAATCACAATGCTCAGCCTTTATAACTGCAATAACAGCATTCCTCTTCATTTCTTGAATAAGCTGAGGGTCTGCCATTATGGAAAACATAGGAATACGAATAAATTGAGGAAAGAAATAAGTGTGTGTGGCGGGGGTGGGGGTACGCAAATGTCATCACAGACATGCTAGAAACAACAGGTAAAGGACAGGGTTTTTGAGATAACATCCTTGTAGGTTTAAATGGAAGATCAGGTTTTGAAATATGCTCTTCACAAACAGGAATGACAGAATAGGAAAAGGTAATTTCCATAGGATTTCAGATGTAATTTAGGGCACAGCAAGGAATAACATAGAAGCTTGTTTTCTGTTTCTCTCTCTTGTCTCTCTGTCTTTTTCTCACTCGGTCATTCCATAAAAATAAGATGTATGTATGTGTATATGAAATGGACATGTGTGTGTGTGCATGCGTGTGGGTGTGTGTGCATGTGTGTGTGTGCGAGAGAGAGAGATACAGTGAGTGAGTGAAGGTGTGTGTTGTAATGATGGATGTCTTTTAAGGTACACACTCATATAGAAAATGTGACGTCATCGTTGTCATTGTATAAAATGCTTACGATAGTTGAGTTACGGAAAAGATTATAATTTAAAATTTTTGTAATGGAAATATGTCAATGAAAATAAAGTACTGAATCTTTGATACCCCATACGTCAAAACTGGCAACTTGGTTTTGGAATGCATAAGGAACATACACACACACACACACACGCACATACAAACTCTCTTTTATAGTTATAGATGATGCGTGTTGTGAGAATTTATGGAACAAGTATCCCATAGAAACTCAACAAACTGTTAAAGAAGAGATGTTAAAAATTTGAAAAGAATTTTAATACATGCATTTTGAACAGCAATATTAATATGTAAAAAACATGGTAAAAAATTAGAAATTAATTAAATTAAATTAGATTAATTACATATCACTGTTCTCCTCTGTGTGAAAAAAGAATACATCAAAAAAATATTATTATTATTGTTACAGAAGATTTTATGGAGTAAATAGCACATAACCTTACTCATATATATATACATTATATACATATGCACTTTGTTGCCATCCTGGTAATGTGCACTTGGAAAGAGGTATCATCACTCATGTCGATACCGAGGTCCCTCACTGACTTAGGCTCTGGAATTGAAATTCCCTGTGGACCGGTGTACCCTGTAAGTTTGAATATTCAGTTTTGGATGCTGGTAGTGCAGGGCTTGGAATTTTTCAGCATTAAACTGCATATTATTATCCTCAGCCCATCTGTAAATTGAGTCCAACTCCTGCTGCAGGTGTGCAACATCGCTGGGGTTCTGTATTTTCTGTGAGACTTTCGTATCATCTGCATAGCTTGCAAGGGTGGCTATCTGGGCATTTGAGGGCATATCTGAGAGGGCCACTATAAAAAGCAGTGGTCCCAAGACAGTGCCCTGTGGAACACCGCTCACTATTTGTGTGTTCATAGAGGTGGCTCCATTAGCCACTACTGCCTGACTTCTACCTTTCACGAAGTCATGTAACCACTCTTCAAGTTTGTGGCATATCATACCATGATCCACCTTGTCAAAAGCTTATGCAAAATCAAGGTATATTACATCCACATTTGATTTGTTGAGTAACTCAATACCCAGTCATAATGTTGTAAGAGCTGGGTCAGGCAACTCCTACCTGGTCGAAAACCATGCAGGGTATCACTCAGCAAGTTATTTTTTCCAAGGAATGCGATTAGTTTCCCTCTGACTATCTGTTCCATGACTTTGCTGATGTGTGAAGTGAGAGAGACAGGCCTATAGTTTTTGGCATCTGCTCTACTTCCCTCTTTATGTATTGGGCATATTATTCCCTCCTTCAGCTTGCTTGGCAGTTTGCCATTTGTAAGAAAGCTCTGAAGGAAAATCTGGAGAGGTTTTGCCAGGGCATGCTTACACAATTTGAGGAGGATTGCTGGGAAACCATCAGGACCAGCATAATATATATATATACATATATATATATATATATCTAATGTGTGTGTATATATATATATATATATATATATGTATATGTATATGTATGTATATATACATATGTGTGTGTCTTTGTGATTGTGTTTGTCCCTCCACCATCACTTGACAACTGATGTTGGTGTGAATACGTCCATGTAAATTAGTGGTTCAGCAAAAGAGTCCGATAGAATAAGTACTAGGCCTAGATTTATAACTCTGTAGATATAAATGATGCAGAGATATACATACCAAAATGTATATGTATATATATATGTTTTATATATATATGTATGTACATATCTTTGTCTGTATGTACTCATATACACCGAGCACACTACTGGACTGTTCCCAGCATCCTGCATGTTGAAATACCTGGATTGTGACACACACACATATGTGTTGCTGCTCAGTGGGACTGAACCTGAGACCATATGGATGGTAAGCAAGCTTCTTAACCACACATCCATGCTATTGTTGCAATTTTTAAACTAAAAAAAGAAAAAAAGGGAAATATGAAATTACATTAAGCACAACATTCCTACCATTTTTCCTGTGCAGCTAAAACTTTTAGGGTCATTGCAGAACCTTCTCATTCTTCAATGAGCTTTCATACTTTTGTAGGGACCATATTGTTGATAAAATTGGATCCTAAAATGCCTGCTTCTTCACCTGCACTAGTTTGTGTAAATCCTTTAAACATCATGTGCATTCCTACCACAGGTTGACTAAATAATGAATACATTAATCCTGTTACAGGTAATCAAAATCACAGTCTAATAACATTATCAATTTATACCTCAGTGATTTTCAGTGATTAAATCCGCAACACCATCACCACTGTCAACCTGACAACACTGTCACCATTATGAATTTCACAACACTATCAACATTATACCCCATTTCAATTTGGCATTATCACCATTATCAATCTCACAATGCTATCAACATTATCAACTCTACAACATTATCACCCATTTCTTTCTAACAACACTACCACCATATATCAGTCTAACAACACTATCACCATATCAGTCTAACAACACAATCAACATTATCATCTATTTCAGCTTGACAATACTACCACCATTATCAATATAACAATGTTATATCAACATTATAACATTATCAACTTAGCAACACTATCACCCATTTCAACCTGTCAACATTAATCACCATTATCAATCTAACAATACTATCAACATTATCTAATGCTCAGTAATGTCTGTACTACATTGGGATTGTATGTGATACCACTTTACAACTGCCATTGTCAGCTGAAATACATTAATGGGAAGGCAACTGCCAGGAGCTTTCTAAATTTTATTTGATATCTTCATTTGCACTGTCTAATTTTTTTTTTTCATTTTTCTGCCTATGCTGGCAAAAATTTAGTCTGTGACTCTAGTTTATTATTGGTCTGCATTTACTCAACTATGGACGTACGTAAAACTAGTCAAAGTTAATCCAGGGAACTGGAAAATACAATTATCTAGCTAAATACCCAAAACAACCAATTATTTAATATTAATTACCCTGTAAACAAAACCATGACTGTTCAGCTGCAATCTACATCATGGCCTTATTTGTTCCGATGTGAAATTTGTGTCCTGCCTGTCACTTATCCACAGAACAGTTTTTAGTTAGTTCAATGCTTCATCATAAATACAATGTCTATAACTTTCTGGCCTCTTGTGCTGAGGGGACAAGACTACATTGTAGGATGCTGTTCATGGTACATTGTAATATTAGTGATTCTAGCTATGCCTCCACCATTTCTAGCACATCACTGCAGCTACATCTCCTGTCTATATAATGTTTCAGCTACCACACCACAACAGATGTCTCTACAGTACCTCACCCACCACCCAACAACAGATATCACTGCAGTACCTCACCCACTACATAACAGATGTCCCTCTAATACCTCAAACACCACACCACAACAGATCCCTCTTCACCCACCACACCAGAACAGATGTCTCTATATTACCTCACCACCACATCACAATGGATGTCCCTACAGCACCTTACCCACCACACATGATGTCCCTACAGTACTTAGTCCACTACCCCAATTTTTCACTATAATTGTTACTATTATGCCTCACTCACCATAATCCCCCACCCACCATGCTCCCCCACAGTATCTCAGCTAGGATACCTCATGGCTATAGATGTCATTACAATGCCTGATCCACCATGTTACACAATGATACAACTTCACCTACCATCACCATATCACCTCAGATGCAATGACATCAACACATTAACCAATGCAGTTATAAAGTTATCACAACATTGTTAGAGTCATAATTCTACTTATACAGCTCCAAACATCACACCATACTTACAGTACGAAAACATCCACCAATATTTGTATAGCATCTGTAGAGTAAGTTTGATACAAACAGGCAACAATTATCAGATCAGATTCATTTAACATTATTTAGTGATATCCACTCTATGGGTGGATATCACTAGATTTTACATAGTTGAAAATTATAGTGAAAAAAAGAGCATTTTTAATTATAAATGTGTGTATATGAGTTACTCTTTTACTCTTTTACTTGTTTCAGTAATTTGACTGCGGCCATGCTGGAGCATTGCCCATAGTCGAGCAAATCAACCCCAGGACTTATTCTTTGTAAGACTAGTACTTATTCTATCAGTCTCTTTTGATGAACTGCTAAGTTACGGGGACGTAAACACACCAGCATCGGTTGTCAAGCGATGTTGGGGGACAAACACAGACACAAACATACACACACACACACACATATATATATATATAAATATATAGGACAGGCTTCTTTCAGTTTCCATATCCCAAATCCACTCACAAGGCTTTGGTTGGCCCGAGGCTATAGTAGAAGACACTTGCCCAAGGTGCCACGCAGTGGTACTGAACCCGGAACCATGTGGTCAGTAAACAAGCTACTTGCCACACAGCCACTCCTGTGCCTATGTTAGTGAACAGTTAACAAGTACAAAGTTAATATTCTGGGGATGTGTGTATGTAGTTTACATATTGGTCTGGACATAGCTACCTTGATGTTAAGAAGTACAATGACTGTATGATTAGGAGCTGGACTACTGATCCCGTGGTCATGAGGCCATATCTTACATTGTGCTTGTCAGAATCCACCAAGGTAATAGTATGTTCCTGTCTTACAAATACATAGTTCAAATATTTGCAGTAGGAAGAGATTTCTGTTCCAACCAACTCTCTTATTCCATCCATGTTAGTGTACAGGCATAAAAAAAAGAATATGTTTTGGAAAGGTTTCTCTTTTAGTTTGTTTGGAAACTTTTAGTTACATAAGTTGAATATGGGCAAGATGATAAAATGCAGAGCACAATATATATTTGTATAGAACATAGCTTAATTCTGGATATCTGGAACAAGTATAATGTAGATAACTTTACAGTTATTTATTTGAAAACCTCAGCTGAGGAGATTGCAGATGATGTGAAAACCATCCTGTTATTCGCTTGAAGAAACAACAGATGTGTTTCCAGGATAGTTGTCTCTCATCAGAGGAAATGTTGCTTTATCATTTAGATACCCAGAAAACATGATCTAAATCATTATATAGCAGTAGCTTATCAAAGTATCACTTTAACAGCTGGATTGATAAGCTACTACTGTATATACTGATTTGGGTTTAAAGTTCCCTAGGTAGCTGAAGAATAATGGTACATCTCTGACTATTATCCCTGAAACAGATCTGTGAGAGGATTTCTAAATATTTTTGTTTAATTAAGAGAGTGACAGGATAGTTTTCACATTGTCTTAATCTCCTCAGTGAAGGCTCTCAAAAAAATAATGATAGATTCATCTTTATTATAGTTTTCAGATATTAGACTATTTATGACCTATCACTAAGGCAAAATGAAAAAATTAATTTGTTGAGTGAATGTGAGTTGAAGACTTATCAAGAAGATTCCTTCAACTTTAAAGCATCTAAATTTCAAGACAAAATTTTTTATAGCTTTTGGGTTGTGGAATTGTGTGGCAGGAAAGTAATTTTTCATAGAAAGTATTTAGTAGTTCAGTCAACTGACCAGCTGCCTCATTGATTTATAATTTAGGTGGTTGAGTATTCCAATGACACATATATGGTTCATGAAACACTCAGCTGAATGGATATGACATGTGTCACACATATAATAAATTCACACTTACATATACACATGTAATATATTCATACACACTTGCAGACAAACATATAGAGACACCCATGTACTCTGGAACATACACAAATATAGATGCTGCTATACACTCACACATATATATACATATAAACACATTTACGCAAATACACACACATCTTCGCACTCACTCATGTGAACACGTATACTCATAAACACTAACACATGCAAATAATTTGTTTACACATAGAGACAGGGCACAGTTGCAGAGAGACAAAATACAGCTATATATATATATAGATTCACAGCATAGTTACAGATAGAGACACAATACAGTCATAGACAGGTTCACAGTACAATTATAGACTTAGACACAGTACAGTTGTAGCCAGCTACTCAGTACAGTCACACACTAGCACAAAGTACAGTTAGAGAGAGAGAGAGAGAGAGAGAGAGAGAGAGAGAGAACAATTATAGGAAGAAAAATTGTATAGTTTTATATATATATATATATAGATAGATAGATAGAGAGAGAGAGAGTGTGTGTGTGTGTGTGTGTGTGTGTGTATACAGTTACTGATAGGCACATAGTACTGTTTATAAAAGGCGGCAGTTTTCAGCTACACACAGAAGCATGGTACATTTATGAGACATGAGCAAAGACACAATTTATACACACACACACACACATGCACACACTCACATATGCACACACACACACACACACACATATACATATACACACACACACACACACACACACACACATATATATAGATAGATAGATAGAGAGATAGCTATATATAATAGATAGATAGATAGATAGATAGATAGATATAGATATAGATATAGATATATACATACATATATACATATATATATAAATATAAAAGACCATTATTATTCCTAAAAATTATAACATTAGTGACCACAAGCGTAAAAGCCATATAGGCAAAATTAAAAATTATATATAAGATATATAAGTATATTTATATATACTAGGGTACTACATAAGCACCTGCTTTGCTAAAAATAGAAGTCAAAGTACTCCTATGCCTGTAGCTTAGGAGTATTTTGATTTCTATTTTTAGTGCAACTGGTGCATATGTAGTACCCTAGTATACATAAATATATTTATATATCTTATAATTACACACACACATACCTATACACACACACACACACATATATATACATATATGCATACATAGATACATACACACACATATATAAAGTGACAGAGACAGCTAGACACAATATAAAACATATGTACATATCTATATATCTATCTATCTATCTATTCACACACACCTATATATGTATGTATATATATATATATATATATATATATATATATATATATATATACATACAATGCTTTCTTAGAACAATGAATCTCAAAGCATTTAAGGCTATAAATATAGCATGGTTACAAGCAGTCTTTGACTTTTTTCTATCCAAAATGGTTTTTCAACAACTGTATACATACAGTTCTTTTATCTTTTACTTGTTTCAGTCAATAAACTCTTGCTACACGGAGACACCACTTTGCAGGTGCCCCAGCATGCAATCAGTTATGTCTACAATAGGCCTGCCACAAATGTCTGAGCATGGCAACATTTTCCAAGTCAGCAAATGGGGAATTCCATGTTTTCAACATGAATTTCCTCTGATGAGGGCACTGACTAAATGTTTCTATTTTTCAAAATTCGTTTACTCCCATCGAGGTATGACGCTGGTTGTTCTAGGATCTTCCATTTAATTATGTATGGCATATCCTCCTCTTTTAAATGCCATATGTAGCTGGCCAGGGATGTGATGTTGTACCTCTCTTTGCCAGTAGAGTTTTGTTGCAGAATTTTTATTTACAAAATTAACTGAGCATGATGTTTTCTTACCTCCAGTTGTAAAGAGCCTGTGTGCCACAGGCCATTTGGGTCTGATTTTTGCCTCTACAGGTAAGTGCTTTATAGGTGCAAAACCAATGATCATTCTCTGACAATAACAGTCTTCTAAGTATATATATATATATATATATATATATATATATATTATATATATATATATGTACATATATATGAGTGTATATATGTGTGCTATTGCGTTTGTCTCCCACCACTGTTGACAACTGTTGCTGGTTGTTAACATTCCCATAACTTAGAGATTCAGCTAAAGAGACTGATAGAATAAATACCAGGTTGAAAAAAATCAGTCCTGGGGGTCAGTTTGTTTGAGTAAACCCTTTAATGACTGGAACAAGTAAAAGATGAAAGATAAACATATATACAGTACAGTTTGAGACAGGAATACAGTACAGTTATAGTCAAGTACACACTACAATCATAGAGACACAGCAGAGTTATAGAGAAGTACAGCTAACAGAGACAATATGGTTATATCAGGCTGAGTAAAAAATAAGTAATGTTTTGAAACATGAAATTCATCACAATATATTTTAACAAAGTGGAAATTTTATTCATCAAAGTAAGTACCGTTACATTCAATGAGTTATCAGTTTATTTATTCTGGTAGCATAAAAATCTGGAGTTCTGGAGCTGATGAACATTTTGCACTTTCAGCATTGGTTTCCTTTTTGAACTCCTCTCGCAGGAAACTATCAAGGTGCTTGAAAAAGTGGTAGCCGGAAGGAGAAAGATCTTGGGACTAAGTTGGGTGGGGAAGAACCTTGTAGCCAAGTACCTTCTGGAACGTCGTTAGTGAAACGTGTGGTCGAGTATTGTTATGAAGAATGATTGGCCCTCTTCTGTTGACCAGTCTGGGACAGAGGAGTAGCAGTTTTTCATTCATTTTGGTAATTTCATGGCAATATGTATCTGCAGTAATGGTTTTTCCAGGTTTTAAGAAGTTATAGTGGCTGAGTCCAGCAGTACACCACCAAACAGTCACCATAACCTTCTTTTTGAAGAGCTCGGGTTTAGGGAAGGTTTTCGGTGCTTCATTTTGGTCCAACCGCTGCAAAGAATGTTTTTAATTATTGTACAGAATCCAATTTCTATTGCAAATTATGATACAGTTGAGAAATGGATCGGTCTGGTTATCAAGAAGAAGCAACGAGCAAATTTCATATCTGCACATTTTCTGACTTTCATTCAAAACATATGGTACCCATTTGTCAAGCTTTTTCTAATTTTCCAATCACATGCAAATGGTTGCAGGCAGTTTTCTGGCTAACTTGAAGGTTCTTTTCCCAGTTCTTGAGTGATTTTACATGGATTTTTCTCGATGATGGTCTTTGATTGACTGTCATTGATGATAGATGGGCGTTCACTACACTCACAATCTTGAAGGCTCGGGTCTTCCCTGAGAAATCGTTTAAATCATTTTTGAGCTGACCACTCACTGGTCATTTCCTCACCAAATGTTTCGTTGATATCGCGAGCAGTTTCAGCTGCTTTATGTCCTTTTTTGAAGTTGAATAGCAAAATTGCTCGAATATTACACTTTGACACTTGCATTTCAGGTGATTGTAACAATGGTGAAAAAGATATCAATGTTAATTTATTGATGCATTTGGGCAAGTCTATGTCAGTATTATCAGACAATTGCAAAAAGATGATAAAAAAAAATTCTTCATAGTTCAAAACGTTGATAGATAGAAACTGATAGAAGCATAGTCCAGTTATTAGACAAGTACTCCGGTACAAGTATACCCAGAGAATCAACAGAGCTATAGAGACATAGCATTGCTACAGCTATGCTTTGTCTCTGTACTGTTATATTTTCTATACAGTACAATTATAGACGAAGACAGAGTACACTGCATCTATAAACAGACACACAGTACAGTTAGAGAGAAAGAGAGAGGGAGAGGGAGAGAGAGAGAGAGAATAAAATTTTAGACACAGACACCTCAGTATAGTGATAGACATGTACAGTGCTACTGTTGGCAGAGACACTGTACGGTTGCTGATATAGACACTAGAGTTATAGTGACACATCATAGTTATATATAAAGAGACACTGCAGTTATAAAATGGGACACACTCTACAGTTTTAGGCAGGTAAACGGTTATACAAGGTGTAGTTATACACCCATTCACAGCATAATTATAGGCAGAGACAAAATGAAATTACAGGAAATGATAGGTATACACAATATGTTTACAGAAAAAGATATAATACAGTAATATGAAGGACACTGTACAGGTTTAGATTGTGAGACAAGAAAATTATGGAGTTGTAGACAGAGCCACAATACAATTCAAGACAAAGTACAGAGAAAAAGTAGACAGATATACAGCTGTAAATAGAGATAGAGAACAGTTATAGACAGGGGTGCAGTACAGTCATAAAGAATTACATGTTTGAGTTACAGATGGAGAGATACAGTACAGTTACAGACAGATACAATACAGCTATGAGCAGTTACATGATACTGTTACAGATACAGAAACAATACAGTTATAGACAGGTACATAGTACAGTAACATAGAGAATCAGTGCAAATGGAGATAGTTACATCATACAGTTATAGATGGAGACACAGTACAGTATTTGATAAAAGACGTAGTATACTTTTGGGTAAAGGACACAGTACATAGTCATGTGTACAGTACACTGTATGTGTTTGTACTTTGAGTATAGTTATGTGCAGACATAACTGTATGGTGACAGACAATATAACTAGAATAGAATGAGCCATGTGTTTGGCTCATTTTATATGTGTGTGTGTGTGTGTGTATAGTCATACATGCTCACTAACAAACACATTCTCACTCAATCACAAACACACACACATGCACACCAATCTTATACACATGCGTGTTTGTTGTGTTTTGTGTGTGTGTGTAGACAGATATACACACAACCATGGTACAAACACACAGACTACAGTTTCAAGCAACACTGAACTTTAAACACAACACTTTGGGTTCGGCTGTAATTGGCAAAATTGCTTTATTGATTCCAGCATTACTTTCTGCCTCTAAACATAGCCAATTCCTGCACTTCCATACCTGCTGGTGTTGGTGTTGGTGGTGGTGTTGGTGGTGGTGGTGGTGGTGGTGGTGGTGGTGGTGGGACAACAAAAGCAACAACATCAACATGCAGTTGCAGTAGTAATAGTAACATTAATAAAAGCAACAACAACAACAACAAGGATGATCAAACTAACAACAACAACAACAGTAATAATAGTGTTTCGTTAAAAACAGAAGAAAAAAAATCTAAAGTCAATAGACAGTGAACAACTCAATTATTTTCGAAAAGTAATGTTGTTTCTCGTTTTTGTTGTATATATGTAGCTTTGTTTCACTTTACTTCTGTCCCCCATCATCGACATCTTCATTGTCAGATCAAGACAATGATGGTGGTGGTGGCAGTGGTTGTGGTGGTGATGGCAGTGGTGGTGGTGATGGTGATGATGATAAGGATGATGACAATGATGATGGTAATGATGATGTCACTACTCCTGCTGCTGCTGATGGTGATGAGGAAAACTGCATCATCATCAGTATTTTAGCATTTCTATTTCTATATTGGGTTGAATAGGTCTGCAATTCAGCATATTTCATTTCTTCAAATTCTCTCAAAATCAACACATAATGATTATAATATTTATAAACCATCATCATCATCAACTCAGCCAGCACGATCACCACCATTGCCTCCATTCTCCTCCTACCCGTTATCATTATTATCTTCAACTTCCCCATCTTCATCTTCTCAATTAGCACCTTCATCACCTTTACACAAAGTTCAGCATGGACAGGACCATTGTAATGACCAGTTCTCTTTTATGGCTCCATGTTGTGGGCTACCTGCTGTTTCCCATCTAAGAATCTTGAGTTCTTATAGCAGTGCTACTCTGGCACCATTCTTTAAAATCCCCTGAAGTGAATTCATCACCCAAAATTGACATCCTCAGGAGGTTAAAGTCACCAGTAGCATGGCTATTTGAGATAAGCAGAATACATTTCTAGGATGGAGATTAATCCCCAATCCAAAATCATACTGTTCGGAGAATTCTTTGGTGACCTCCATGACAGAGAGTAGTTGAAGAAGAGGTACAAAACTCTCAGAAAAAATCCCTGAGTTTTTGTTACATTGACTATCTTCAGTGGTCTGCCTTAGCTCCTGTGGTCTACCAACAAATCATTCAACTGCCCGACTTCCTCTGAGAATATATGCAGTGCTGGCCTCAAGGAAAAACAGATATAGAGAAAGAATTGTGATACAAAATTTCACTTGTAGCTGTTACAACCTGTAGCTTAAGACAACTGTCTTCCTGAAGCTTATACATATATATATATATATATATATATATATATATTATATATATATATATATATATTTTGCAGAAGATATTTTACTTCTGTTAGATATGATTTGATATCTCCCTGTGTTTCGTTGAAGTTAGCATGTTATGGTGTTGGAGTGAATTTTAAACTTTTTGAGAGAACCTGGATTTGCTGTGTTGAAGGGTTGTTGTGTGAAAGATTAATCATCTTTGGTTTCTCACATGTACCACCTGGAGAAATAAAGTCTATTGACAGGTGCTAAAAAATTACCTTTAATGTCTATCATTCTGTTAGTGTTTCTGTTTGTTTTTATCAAGTTTTCTGTAGTAATAGCGTTCATTCTTAAATCTAAATTGTGGCTGGTTCCGTCTGGAATAATTTCTTGAGTTACAATTCCTGTTCCTTTGTGGATGTTTGGATTCTTGTTTCTTTAGATTCTTCTTTAGATTCTTCATATGTTGTGTAAATATCCTGAAATTTATGTTATTGCTTTTGTGTCCTTGGTAATTATAATTCTAAATTAATATTCTCTCTTTTTTTTTAAAATTCAGTTACATAATTATTACATCAATTAGTACTTTTCTTCTATTTCTGTAGAAATATTAAGTTTTCATTTTCACATTTTTCTCTCCAAAGTTTCACAGTATTCTCATTTAGTGAGTTTTTTTTAAATTTCCATTTGTCTATCAGCTGATGGGAATTTTTGTTCATTGGAGTTCTTCCTTATTTGCAATTGTTTGATTTCTGCATTGAGCTTGTCTGAAATAATCTCGCCAAGTTTTTCTCCTTCTTCCAGTTCATTAGTCCTCATTATCATCATCATCATCATCTAATTCTGTTTTTCATGCTGGCATGGGTTGGACGGTTCAGCAGGGACTGTCAGAAGACTGCACCAATTCCTGTATTCTCCTTTGGCATGATTTCTATGGATGGATGCCGTTCCTAATGCCAATCACTTTACAGAGTGTACTGGGTGGTTTTTATTTGGCACCAGCAGGACAAGACCTACCACACACACACCTCAACTGAGGAAGAGTAGAATGGAGGGACAGAAAAGGAGTCTTGCATTAAAGGGGAAATGTGGCTGTCTCTGGTGGGGGAGAGAGTGGCAAGAGAGGGGAGAGTGAAAGAGAGTGAGAGAGAGAGAGGAGAGAGAGATGCTAAAGATGTGACAGTGAGTGAGTGAGTGAGTGAGTTCATGAGATTGTGAAAGGAGAGTGGTAGATGGAGTGGGCACAGGTAGGAGGGGATATTAGGAAGTTATGTTGTGGAGAAAAGATGCAATGGGAAAAATACCGTGTGTAGGCAGGTATGTGGGAAAGTGGGGGGGAACGCAGCAGATTATGAACATGGGTGGGGGAAGAGGATATTGAAAAGATGGGTTGTTGGGGGGTTGCAGATTATGAGGAGACGTGAATATAAAGGACATGCTTTTATGGCCTTGATTTTATTTAGCTGGGTGGAATCTTCTCAAGCGTAGCAAATTGCTCTTTTCAGGATCCTTAGTTGTCTCCTCTGTGAGGCTCAACATTTTAAGATTATTTCTCATCCCTTTGCCCCACATCTTCCTGGATTTTTCTATTCTAGAAGTTCCCTCCACATCTAGATGTCAACACAATACAATATGCAGAGTGGAAATATTTGAGTATGACCAGTGAACAAACTTCAGTCCATTTCAACAGTTCATGGATTAACAAGAGTGTGTTATCAGAGGCCAGGAATTGATAAATATAACAATTATGGGATACAAATAAACAAGTGTAGAAGGAAAACTTTAGATAAACTTTCAGAAAAGGAAAATAAATAAGAGCAAAATATAAAAATTCTAAATGTATGTTTTCATGTTATAAAGGTGTGTCTATATTCTTTATGCAGCTGTCTTCATCTATATGCATCACATGACCATACCAGCACCTTCTTCTGGTGCCAACTTTTCTTTTAAAACATTTACTCAGGAATGACCATCAGAATAAAATTAAGCCACTTTTCATATATTTCTTCTTTGCTGTAACTTTTCAGCTCCAAAATTCAAATTTGCAATTTTTGTGATTTTATACCTAATTTCTCAAATCATAAACAACCATGCTCTAAATCTAAATTTGATACTTGTTTCAGTCATTTGGCTGTGGCCATGCTGGAGCACCGCCTTTAGTCAATTGAGCAAATCGACCACAGGACTTATTCTTTGTAAGCCTAGTACTAAGTTATGGGGATGTAAACACACCAGCAACCGTTGTCAAGTGATGTTGGGGGACAAACACACACACACAAACATATACACACACATACATATATATATATATATCACGTGATCACGTGACCAACCACACCATCAGATGTTGTTACACATCGCTGGTCACAATGCATTCGCATTGTTTTAGCCTTCGAATGACGCCACCCCGCTGGCTAAGCGAGCAGGCCAACAGAAGAAAGAGTGGGAGAAAGAGTGGTGAAAGAGTACAGCAGGGATCACCACCCCCTGCCAGAGCCTCGTGGAGCTTTTAGGTGTTTTTGCTCAATAAACACACACAACGCCTGGTCTGGGAATCGAAACCGCGATCCTGCGACCGCGAGTCCGCTGCCCTAACCACTAGGCCATTGCGCCTCCACACACACACACACACACCACACACACACACCACACACACACACATATATATATATATATATATATATATATATATATGTATATATATATATATTTAAAAGACTCCGCAGGTTACGACGACGAGGGTCCCAGCTGATACGATCAACGGAACAGCTTGCTCGTGAAATTAACGTGCAAATGGCTGAGCATTCCACAGACACGTGTACCCTTAACGTAGTTCTCGGGGATAATCAGCGTGACACATAGAGTGACAAGGTTGACCCTTTGAAATACAAGTACAACTCATTTTTGCCAGCTGAGTGGACTGGAGCAACGTGAAATAAAGTGTCTTGCTCAAGGACACAACGCGTCGCCGGGAATCGAACTCACAACCTTACGATCATGAGCCGAATGCCCTAACCACTAAGCCACGCACCCTCACATATATATATAATATATATATATATATATATATATATATATATACATATATACGACGGGCTTCTTTCAGTGTCTGTCTACCAAATCCACTCACAAGGCTTTGGTCGGCTCGAGGCTATAGTAGAAGACAATTGCCCAAGGTGCTATGCAGTGGGACTGAACCCTGAACCATGTGGTTGGTAAGCAAGCTACTTACCACACAGCCACTCCTGTGCCTACAGTTGAAAGGATTGGGAAATTATCCTTGAAACCACAAATAATAATGATATCATTATTAAAGAATTAGATAAAGGAAGAGCTGTAATAATTATGGATATTGCATACTACAAAGATACTACATTATCTCTACTACTAGACACTACCTATTATGAAAAGATAAATAATCACCAACCACCAAAAACAACGAAGAAACTTAGCACCTTTATTAATGTATCCTGAAACAGCTTAACAAACAAGGAATGCAATTACTTAAACTTTGAATGTAAAACCAGCAATCTGTACAGACTCCCTACAATTCACAAGAGTAAAGCAGTGTAAGACACTTGTAAAATAATCAACCTCAATGTGTGTAAACACCCCAACAACCTCAAATTAAGCTCAGTTGTAGCAGCATGAGTGACTCAGTAACTTTGTAGACATACTGCTGAAACTCATTTTGGAACATATATCAAGATTTATAACATGGGGCTTGGACCTGTTAAACCATCTCTAGAAAAAAGTTAACAAAGCACTATCAGAGATGTAAGCCTCTATAATATACTATACCACTCAGCCACAGACTACAAGCCATATAATTCTGCTTTGAAAAAATTCTTTGATAAAATCCTAGACTGAATAGAAATTATTGATTACTTAAGGAATTAAATTCATCCAGTAAAATATTTTTTCAACTTTCATGGTAGAATTTACAAATATCAGAGACTGTGATGGAAATAAAGGTTACCCCAACTTAAACCAATTTTGTCATGGCATACCTAGAAGTCCAAATACATTAACAATCTAGACTAACGTACAGCATCAATGTCTGTAACTTAGACGAAAACCAGTCTAAGAATGACAAAGAACAAAAAAATGATTAAAATACACCAAATAATCTATCTTGCATAATAACACAGAGCCAAAATGCTTTAAAAAAATTATTTACTTACCAGCACTAAAATTACCTACTATAAACGCAACACCAATAATCAAAAAATGTGGTCATTCTAATTTAACTTTATAGAAGACATATAAATTAAAACCAGGAATATTTTCTCTGTAAAAAATTGCTTCACCTGTTTGTCAAAGACTTAAAGTGTGGTGTTAAATGTAATGGTTGTAATGAAGATTAAATAGTACAAATCAATCTTACCTTGAGAAACAAGCACAATATTTATAGGCAACAAGTACAAAATCTTAAAGCCAGACAAATTCCTCTAAGTAAACATTTAGACTTATGTGCAACAAACAAATCACCAGAATTCCTAACCATCCCACTTTGCTTTTGTTTCAACAAAACTATGGATAAAATACGGACGAATAAAGAAAATATGTTTCTTAGAAAATACAAACTAAACTGAATAAACTACAACAACATATGAAGCAGGAGCAGTCAAAAGTCCATCATTGATGAGACCAAGTCAGTTTGAAATCACATGATCTGTTGGTCTCTGCACTAGAGATGGGAGGGATCTATCTCCCTGCTAGCAATGTAAACAAAAGTGCATTTTGCACCAAAAGCCAGTATGATAATTTCTCTCATGGTATATACTAAAGTAAAGTATGTTATGATTAAGTGGAGATACATATTACCTCTAGAGATATAACACTATTGTAATTCACATTCTCATACAGAAACACAGAGACAGCCATATACACAAACAAGCTGCTTCTCCATTTTTATTTCTCTATTCTGACAACCTATCATTCATACTATTACATGACAAAATCACTGGATTAACACAGCCTTGACTTTTAGTGCAGTCATTCTCCATGTTGTCACATGATCTATTACATGAATATAACATGCAATTGTTGTCCATGATGTCACATGACATACACTGGCTTGATACAAGGCTTAAACTCTAGTGCAACAGTTATTCATGCAGTCACATGACTCCTTGACATTGTGATCAACTTTAATCAACCAAATTGCATCTTAGTTAATGGCAGTTTGAACCATTAGCCTTCTATTAAAATGACAAGTCCAGTCAGAGTTAAGTCAAATGCAATATAACCCTTATCTCACCCTAAGTCTGGATATCAAGAAACTGTGAATCTGCTTAAGTCAATGTAGATAAATCCTTTTTCAGGCTCCATAGCATTTCACCCTTTATTTTCTTTATACTTCTACTTGTGGGAAAAAAACTTTTCCTGCGTGTGTGTGCATGTGTATGTGTGTGTCTGTCTGCCTCTCTCTCTCCCTCTCTCACTGTATATATATATATGTGTGTATATATATATATGTATATATATATATATATATATATAAAATATATATATATACATACACATATATATATATATATATATGTCCAACCCATGCTAGCATGGAAAGCGGATGTTAAACGATGATGATGATGATGATGATGACAATTATAAATAATTATAAAATTATTTCACCTTAAATGGTATTTTGCATATGCTGGCCTTGTGAGTGAATTTGGCAGACAGAAACTGAAAGAAGCCCGTCATATGTGTGTGTGTGTGTTTGTGTGTTCATGTCCCTGTAACTTGGTGGTTTGGCAAAAGAGATCGATAGAATAAGTACTAGGCTTACAAAGAATAAGTCCTGGGGTTGATTTGTTCAACTAAAGGTGGTACTCCAGCATGGCCACAGTCAAATGACTGAAACAGATAAAAGAATAAAAGAATATTAGAAGTATATATATAATACATTAAAAATGCACTTGAGTCTTCAGAGGGAAAGAGACAGAAGCAGGAGAGATCAGAAATTGGACAGTTGGAAAGCTGAGTCTCTGGCGAAGTAGAGAGAAAGAGACAAAAGCAGATGTTGTGAATCAGATGCTCATGGGAATACAAATGGAAGAAAACAAGTTTTGCGTAAATCAAACTATGAGTTACCAAGATATGTGGTTTTTGCAGGTATTCTTATAAATAGCCAAACTGGCGTATAATGGGGGAAATTCTTTGAAAGCAAGGTACCATTGAAATGTGAAAACACATGAACCAACAGAAGTTTCATGTAAAATAGACCATGGATTCCCGATATATGCAGATTTTTCAGTTACCTTGAATTATTGGTGGCCCTATTGGTAATGGATAGTCTAGTATGTGTATGTATATATACATATATATATATACATATATGTAATATATATATACATATTTATATATACATATATACATTCATATACATATATACATACACACATATATATATGCATATATATATATATACATATATATATACACATATATACATATACATATACATACATACATATATATATTATACATATCTACATATATATACATACATATATACATACATATATATATACATATATATATATATACATATATACATATATACATACATATATATATATCAACAATAATAATAAGGATTATTACAAAGTATTGGTGTTATTTTCAAGCTTCTAAGAAATTTTTTTTTGTAGTGAAGTAGATGTATGAAACTGTATGGAATATTATGAAGGACAGAGTGATTTAGGGAGATTTACTTGTTATTTCTAGCAGATTTCACGTCAATGAAGAAATCATTGATTCCATCTTGATTGATGTATTTATCAGGTGATGTCTGTATGATACCTGATACAATTTCAAGCTAACATAAGAGCCTCTATACAGTTACCAGAAATAACAGCCAATTCCACTCCAATCCCACTCTAGATATCTTAAATATAGGAAATGTGTGGCATACAAAAAGACAAGAGAATCATGGCTTGAATGCTTTTGATCAATGAGAATGATCTCAGCTAAACATTATCATCAACAACAAAGAATGTCTGGCTTCTCCTTTAGATATTACATTTAAGAAAAATCTCGTCAATGATACTGTTTCTGTGGAACTTTCCAGTTGGAGTTAGGATGTTGTCAGTTTTAATATCAACGGAATGTTTTGCCCAGCCAAGTATCTCAAGTGATGGTATCTGATTGCTGATGCTAATATCTTTAAGTATTCCATATAGACTTGTACTGTTAACATAAACAGGTAGAATTAGTATGACAGTGTATGATCAAGCTTGACCTTGAATGACTAAAGCTGTCCATTTGATGTGCTTCAAAAGTTTTCCTGCCTATCTTAAGTCACAAAGTTGAAGTAAACCCAAGTCTATGTCAGAAAACACTTGGTAGTGAACCCAAGACCTTGTCATTGCAAAGCAAACTTCTTAACCGCTTGACACTCATGTATAAGGGTGCTTGTGTGTATATCCACTTTCATATAAGCAATCATACATAAACATATTCCCCCTGGTACACATATACCTATATATATACATTATGCGTGCATATGTACTACATCCATCCATATATTATAGATGCTGGAATGGTTGAATGGTTAAGAAGTTCACCTCACAACTATCTGCTTTAAATTTCCATTCCATTTTATGGCAAATTGGTCAAGTGTCTTCTATTATAGCTTCAGGCTGACTAATGGTTTATGAGTGAAATTTAACAGGCTGAAATGAAAACTGTATGGAAGCCCATTATGTGTGTGTGAATACAGAGAGAGAGGAGAGAGAGAGAGAGAGAGAGAGAGAGAGAGAGAGAGAGAGAGAGAGAGAGGAGAGAGAGAGAGGAGAGAGAGAGAGAGAGAGAGAGAGAGAGAGAGAGAGAGAGAGAGAGAGGAGAGAGAGAGAGAGAGAGAGAGAGAGAGAGAGAGAGAGAGAGAGAGAGAGAGAGAGGAGAGAGAGAGAGAGAGAGAGAGATAGAGAGAGAGAGAGAGAGAGAGAGAGAGAGAGAGAGAGGAGAGAGAGAGAGATACAGTCAACATAGTTAAAAAACAATACATATGTAACTGTTTCTACATACTAATTTCCTGTAGTAATTGCATTACTTGTCAGGATATATATTCATACTTGTTTGATGTATTCCCTGAACAAGTCTTTTCTCTTTTTTTTATTTATTTATATTACACCTTTTATATTTTGTTCCTTTAACTATGTGTATCTCACTGCAGTTTTGAATTATTCTTATCAAGAATCCTCTTTTTATACCCCTAGAAACTTTCACCACTTTTTTATCCTTAGAATCTTCATCATTTTTATTTACTCTCTTCTTCTATTGAGAACTTTCATGCCCATACTGGACGTCAGTATTTCATTGTTCATAACAAAACACTGAGTTTTTGAGTTCACGTGCATTGCAACCTTCTCAATAAGTCCTTTAATTTGTCTCTTCAGGTTTTCTTGTAACTGCAGTTAGTCTTCATAGAGTGAAACCAGACTTTTTCATATTTCGACTGGCATATGAAAACATTGTGACTAAGAAGTGTTAACCACCATGACCAACCATTTATACATCTAGACTATTCATTCGTGTATGCTATAGAGCAGCAGTTCTCAACTGGGGTCCATATAAGAATTTTGGGTGTCCACAGGAACAAAATAGTAAATTGGTGAGCTACAGTAGTATTTTAGGGGCCCCAGAAAATATTTTGCTTTGGATGTATTTATTGCAAAAAACAGCTAGATATCTTTCTCCAATGTTTAACATAATTAAAATTATACAAGTTAATGGATGAAAAACAAAATAGGAATCTTGAAAGAAGTATCTATAGAGCTAATTTTTAAACATCGACTGGCTTTAGGAGTCCCCTGAATAAAATAATCAAAGGAGTTCGTTAGGTAAAAGATGATTGAGAATCCCTGCTATAAAGTAACATTTAAGTTCCCAATGAATTGTGACCAAGAGATCCATTTTCAATTCCCATTTGAAAACTATTTATTATACTTCTTTAATTTTTACTGAATACAAAGGAGTTGACAGTTACTGATTAGACTAAAATCAGCAAATGTGGTATTTGTGTGGCAGTTAAAAGTGGGCAGTGAGTTTTGAATAAGTTCTGAATGGTCTCCTGGGTGGGTAATATTGATAAGACCTGTACACAAATGTAA
>NC_043009.1:17306737-17316737 GCF_006345805.1 Octopus sinensis | reverse complement strand
TATTTATGTCATCATATCATTCCTTTGACATGCTGTTTGAGGGAAAGGGCGCTATTAAGAAGGCCTTGTCTCGGAAGTGATTCTGATGTGCATTTGGACAATTCTATGGAGGTGTTTCTTTGGAAACCACAACTGACCAGAAAACATCTAAGATTTTCAAGGAAGCAGAAAACAGAAAATAGTAATTTATTGGTATTATAACTTAGATAACATAGATATGTTTCGACCAAAGATTGGTTCAGGCCATGTCTAACTTAATAGCACCACCTGATAGGATTATTCAAATCCTGTTTAAGTCAAGTTTTGTTTAGGTCAAGTTTTGTTCAAGTAGTGAGTTCTTGTTGGGTGAGTTGTATCAAGTTTTGTTCAAGTAGTGAGTTCTTGTTGGGTGAGTTGTATCCAATTATGGGTGGCTTATCTGGTATTCTTTGAAGGAATCCATCCAGACTCCATTTAAAGTTGATGGGATCCTTTTCCTCTTTGATCTCCCTCGGGACAATGTTAAATAGGGCAGGGCCTGTTGAGGAAAAGAAATTGTTATTTTTTTAATGTTAGCACTAAAAGGAAAAGGAGCCACAACTTCAATAATGATGTCCTTACTACCACCACAGTTACTACTACTACTACTACATTTTTATTAGTTAGAAGAGGTGGCAAAGAGCTTGCAGCCTTTAAAGGGTTTTCTATTACATGGGTAAGATGCTATGATTGGTACTTAGTTTTAAATTTTGTAGGTTGTCATCTTTAGGAAATGTATGAACTTGCAGGCAAATCCAAAGAATTTCTGTTTTGGTAGGGAATGACTGGATGAAATGCTGAATGCAGTGTCCAAGGAAAAGGCTAACAAAAGAAGGAAGAATGTCATGGTGGAATATAATATTTTGGTCTTAGTAAAAGATTATATAGTTTGTTAATTCAGAGAAGATGATGCCATTATAATATTAGTCTGAAATTTTGGCACAAGGCCAGCAAGTTCGAGGGAGGGGTAAGTTGGTTATATTGACCCCATTACTCAACTGGTATTTATTTTACTGACACTGAAAGGATGACAGGCAAGGTTAACCTTGGCGGCATTTGAACTCATAAAGACAGACAACATGTTGCTAAGCATTTTGCCCAGCATGCTGACAGTTCTGCCTGTTCACCAACCTCAATCATTGTCATATTAGTAGAAGTGACAGAAAGAAGAAATAATATGTATGTGAACAGTAGGTGCAGGAGTGGCTGTGTGGTAAGTAGCTTGCTAAACAACCACATGGTTCTGGGTTCAGTCCCACTGTGTGGCATCTTGGGCACATGTCTTCTGCTATAGCCCCGGGCCGACCAATGCCTTGTGAGTGGATTTGGTAGACAGAAACTGAAAGAAGCCTGTTGTATATATGTATGTGTGTGTGTGTGTGTGTGTCTGTGTTTGTCCCCCTAGCATTGCTTGACAACTGATGCTGGTGTGTTTACGTCCCCGTCACTTAGCGGTTCGGCAAAAGAGACCGATAGAATAAGTACTGGGCTTACAAAGAATAAGTCCCGGGGTCGATTTGCTTGACTAAAGGTGGTGCTCCAGCATAGCCGCAGTCAAATGACTGAAACAAGTAAAAGAGTAAAGAGAGTGGTTTTGTCATCCTGTCAGGGAAAAGGGTCTATTAACTCTTTAGCATTTATTCCAGCCATATCTGGCCCAGATATTCTACCTGCTTCATGTTCAAACTGACCAGATCTAGCCTCTCCCTCCTAGCCCACTATGTCATTTAAATATAAGGAACCACATCATCAAAATCTCAAAGCTACATGATAATAAAGGATTAATTCAAAACAACACAAATAAATAAGCATTATATTTGAGATAGTCACCTGAATGCTAATGAGCAAATCAGCTCCATTACCTTGATTTTAGGTGTGACGTGAGATGTGTGGATACAGCAGTTGTACTGTCTAAAATGTGACTCAGTTGTGTGGGTAAAGTAGCAATAGTGTCTCAGTTGTATAAATATAACAGCAGTACTGACTTAGAGGCTACTATATTTACACATCATAGATATATGATGTATAGCTAAAGAGCAGTACTGGTTATGATATTTCAATATTACTGTCTCAGGTATTCAAATATAATAAAAACACTGATCCATGGTCCTTTGGAATGAGGAATGAATCTAAATAAGATATAGAGAGAGATTAAACGTTGTAGAAATGGAATGGTAGAGAAGGTGAGTTAGTTTGAAGCACAGAAACATCAGTTTGTCACGTTAAGCTTGGTTTTCATTCCTCTTTCAGCCTTTTATGAAACTTTCTGTTTGAGAGAGTTTAACAAATTTATATCTGTGGTTGTGTTGTGGTGGAGAGAGTAACAGAGCAGTAGAGTTGTCACTAATTGGGTAAAGGAGTAGGACAAGGAATACCAGGATAGGGAAAGGTAAAGGGTTAGTGACAGGGCTTATCGAGAAAGGTGATAGGGTGGGTTATGTAGAGGTGTCTAAGGTTAATGTACCTTATAATGAGTATGACAGGTGTGAGGGAAAGGGGACAGGTAAGAAGCTAATAGATAGGATGGGGAGAATCCTGGGAGAGTCATTGAAGGAGGAGAGACGTGGGGAGGGGTCATGAGGTTAAAGACAAAGGGACAAAAGAAGAACTGTTGAAAAGGTGGAGGAGCAGTGGGGAGAAGATAATCGGTAGGTGAGTGCAATAGAAGAAGGGGAAGAAATGCTGGAGGGTGTCATAGATAAAAGAGGAAGAGAAGAGTGTGGAAACTGTGAAAGCATCCCGAATGGAGAGGAGCAAAGAGATTCCATATGGGAAGGCAATGGAGAGAGGGTGGAAGGGTGGAGAGGGAGAGAGAGAAAGAGAGGGATAAAGGAGGAGCAGTCGGTAGGAACAAAGAATTCAGTGATGGAATGAAAGGCTACAGATGAGGTATTTGGGTGGCAGTAGAAGTAACCTAGGAGAGAGAGGGGGGAGAGAGAGTGTGTGTGTGTGTGTGTGTGTGTGTGTGTGTGTGAGTAATGAAGTGATGGAGGGAGGAGAATGTAACATGATGGAGCACATGGAGCAGTAGAGAGGGTTGGATCTAGGGGAAATTGTTACTGTGCTGGGCAAAATGCATCCCAGCATTTTGTCTTGACCATCATTACATTCTGAGTGCAAATTCCACTGAGGTCAACTTTGCCTTTCATCCTTTTGAGATCGATAAAATAAATACCTGTCGCGCTCTGCGGTCGATGTAATTGACTTACTCCCTCCTCCAAAATTACTGGCCTTGTGCCAAAGTTTGAAACCCATTATTACTGAGTGAGAGAGCAGTGCATGCCATCAAAGTGCCACTGGGGTAAAATGCATGAAACCCAGTATACCCATCATGACTACCCGTCTGATAAGGTTACACTAGGCACATGCATCACAACCATACGTGCACAACATGGTGATTTTATAACAAGATAAACAGTGTATGACATTGCAGGTGGGGCCCAGGGAGAATTTTCTGCAGGTCAAGTAGTCCTTTCACTCAAGAGGTCCCTGAATAAGGGTTGTTTAAGGATGTTGAATGAAACATCCATGTTTCCAAAGGTGAATTATCCAAACCTCCAAGAATTCCTCTCAACACACGGCTATGATGCTCCCCTACTACTTCTGATCATGATCAGAGATGCACATATTGTCAGCCACTCAGGGACATGGCCAACTGGTTATGGTCAAGCAACTGACAAACAAATCTGTGGTATTGAGCAGAATATTTGCTGTAGCCCATCTTTTATACCAAGACAAAACAATGTACATGATAACACTTCCAATCAGTTAAGATTAAAAGTGACTGGAAGTGTTATCATGTACACACACACAACGGGCTTCTTTCAGTTTCTGTCTACCAAATCAACTCAAAAGGTTTTGGTCATCCTGAGCTATAGTAGAAGATTCTTGCCTGGTGCCACACTGTGGGATCGAACCCAGAACTACATATGTAAAGTTATAAATAACAGGATGTAAGTATTGGGCTGTAAAACCCTTTTGGATAAAGATAGTCAAACATAGAACACTTGCCATGTCTATTGGAGATGTGGGTTCAAGTTTCATGGGCAGCATTTGATTTTTTTCTATCCAAAAGGGTTTTTCATTCCTGTATTTACATAGCTTTATGTAATGTGCTTCGAGATAGTAAAAAACATGAATTAGTTACTTTCTCTCAAAAGTTTTTAAAATGATTCTTGTGATGTCAACACTTACTTACACTTACACACACACACACACATCTTCTTAAACACTTCTTTTGTGTAAGGGGTGTTTTATCATGAGGAGATAAGTGTTCTGTTGTATTGCATATCACCAGTTAATATGGGTGTTAGTCATATCAAAAATCCTTATACCTCATGTAGTCAAAACAAGCATTATATGACTGGTTGCGTCATATGAGATGTTTCCATTCCACACAGTCCCCTCATTCCATCAGCCAAAGTATTTTAACTTCAAATACCTTCAGTTTCTAGCGTCACTTATCTTTTCTTTTTCGTGGTGCTCATCAAGTTTTAAGGAAAGTCACCGCAGGTTACTGGAGTTGAACCAACAAGTCCATGTTTCTCCCATAGCCAACTCTACGCTGCATGCTCACATGTTGGGCTTAACAGACATCTTTTCATCAGAACAACAAACTGCAGAATAAAAAAATGTGTTCTTTCCTAGAGCTCTTGTTGAATAGAACACAGAACACATTTCTATAAGAACTGCATCCGTTTTATGTGCTGCATATCAATGTAGAATTACAAGAAAATATATAAAGTGAAACATTAAGATAACATTCTTAAGTCATATAATTAAAATTATAAACAGTCTCAAAAGCTTCATACATTGAAGAAACATTGAGAAAGTCAACTTTAGACACGAGGCTGCCTTACAATGAAAAAATATGCAAATATAATTATATAAAAAAAGATCTCACTTTAAATTATATCATTTAAGTTTAACATAAAATGTTTCTACATATACAGCTCCTGGGAAATGCTGAGTACTTGTGTGTATATATATATATATATATATATATATATATGCACACACACACACATACACACACACAATACATGCATACACACACACACAATTCTGTCCTCTGGCACGACTCACTCACAAGTCATCTTCCCCAAGTTCCCACCACCCACTGCAGCCCACTCCACTTCCTCTCACTGCCACTTGCTATCTCTAAGCGTCTCCTCCTTGCACTCTTATGAAACATCTCTACCCCAGCTGTACTACTTATACTCCCCACCACTGTTCCCTGAGGTAGGCTCCCCCCTCTCTCTCTCTCGCTGTCTTTCTCACTCATTCTAACTGTGTCCATCTTTCTCTCTAACTCTCTTCTACCTCTCTCTTCTTCTTCCTTGTTCAACTGGGGTAGTCAAGCATCTCCCCTTGTGCACCAGCCTCTTCTTGCCTGGCACATACCCACTCCTCTCAGTTCCTCTCTCCCTCTCTCACCTGGGACATCTTTGTCTTGTTGGTTATTTGGTGATACCTGTGGATACTGGAGCCATGTTAAAAGCACCCAATACATTCTGTCGTTGGCGTTAGGAAGGGCATCCAACCAGAGAAACCATGCTAAGAGTGGAGCCTGATGCAATCCTCTGGCATGCCAGCTCCTGTCAAACTGTCCAACCCATGCCAACATGGAAAACAGACGTTAAATGATGATGATGATGATGATATGTGTGTTTGTGTGTGTGTGTGTATGTATGTACGTATGCATGCATGCATGTGTGTATGTATGTATGTATGCATGCATGCATGTATGTATGTATGTATGTATGTATGTATGTATGTATGTACTACATACCTTACCTACCTTTTATCTTTTAATTGTTTCAGTCATTAAACTAAGGCCATGCTGGGGCACTGCCTTAGCAAATTTATATCCGAATGAATCGATCCCACTGCTTACCTTTTTTAAAGTCTAGTATTTATTCTGTTGGTCTCTATTTCTGAACTGCTAAGTCACAGGGATGTAAATACACCAACACTGGTTGTCAACTAGTGATAGGGGACAAACACAAATGCAAAGACACACACACACATAAATATATGATGGGGTTCTTTCAATTTCCGTCTACCAAATCCACTCACAAGGCTTTGGTCAGCCCGAGGCTATAGTAGAAGACACTTGCCCATGGTGTCACATGGTAGGACTGAACTCAGAACCCTGTGGTTGGGAAGTAAGCTTCTTCTTACCACACAGCCATGCCTGCACCTACTGTATATATATTTATCTTTCTTTTTTATCTTTTTACTTGTTTCAGTCACTTGACTGCAGCCAAGCTGGGGCACTGCCATGAAGGGGTTTTAGCTGAATAACTCAACCCCAGGGCTTATTTTTTAAAAATCTGGTAGTTATTCTCTCAGTCTCTTTTGCCGAACTGCTAAGTTATGGGGACATAAGCACATCAACACCGGCTATCATGCAGTGGTGGTGGACAGACACAGACACACACACACACACACACACATACTCATACACGCACATGACAGGCTTCTTACAGTTTCCATCTACCAAATCCCAAGGCTATAGTAGAAGACACTTCCCCAAGGTGCCATACAGTGGGATTGGACCCAGAACTTACTACTCAGCCATGCGTGTTATATTATAAACACATATGCATATATATATATATATATTATATAAAAGGCCCAGAGATCCTTCCCAAACCAGAGGATCATGAGACTGGTTTCTTGGATTCTGTGACATATATACACTCCCTCTGGACAAGACACTGGTCTGTCACAGAATTACTCATTTTTGCCTGCTAAGTGGATTGGATCAATGCAAAATGAAGTGTTTTCTTCAAGAACAAATGCATCCCCTGTGGATTTGAAACCCCAATCTTACAATTATGAGTGCAACACTCTATCCACTAAGCCATGTACTTCCACTACACAAACACACAAACTTATTTTCTTTCACTTTTCCTTTTTCCTCTTTTCTCTCATTTCCTCCATACCTTCCTCTGCCATCAGCACTCCAGCCTCAAACCTTTATTATTTTTCAAGCCACCTCTTCTTTTTGCATTTTTCACCAACATTTTTTCTTCTTTTATTTTTCTGATAAGGGACTAGTGTCCAAAATGTCAAGACTCCTTTCCTTCTTTTTAAGTGTTAATCTAATATAACATTTGCTCTTGTTTCTCATGCTTGCTACCTCACATGTTATCTGAACTGAGACAAAGTTGAAGGTCTACAATATTTTTGTCATGATTGCTATATGCATATGAGACCTGTGTACTTACCAGTCAGCTATATAAAGGCTGGAGGGATTTCACCAGCAATGTCTCTGCTGTATACTGGGGTCTAATGGCAAATGTTTGTAAGTAATTTTGAAGTCCTTCAATATAGAAAGTCTACCTGTACAGATTTTCTAGTATTTTAACATCAATTATGATGGGGTGGTCATGTGGTTAGAATGGAAGATAATCAAATCCCTAAGCCCCAGAGTAAAAGACTAATGCACAAACCAAAATTAAGGTGCCCATCATTGCCACTCGTGCTTGTAAGTCCCTGGCAGGACTGAAAAGCCACATTCATGCTGCTCATGTTAAAGAGAACATAGCATTACTCAAAATTGAGCAGCAGCCATCCTCTATGAATGCATGTCTACACACACACACAAACACACATATGTGCGCGCACAGACACATCTCTATATATACATGCATACAAACATGTATGTGTATAAGTATATATAAACACATATTTATACATAAAGAAAACGAGTGGAACTGAGCCAGTGTGTGTGTTAATTATACTGTCATAATGACTCTCCCTAGACACAACAAAATTTGTTTCAACACACAAATTCACATAAAGAATCTTGCAAACCAGATACAAAAACGAAGTATAAATAAATAAATAAAAACAAAGAAAACTTCGAATGACCCGTCCTTGTTTTCTTTGTATCGTCTATCTGGATGTTTTGTTGTCCCTTTTTGTATCACCTCGTTGTCCAGATGTTTTGTGTTCTTGTCCCATTTTGTATTTTATATATATGTATATATGTATGTATCGAAATGTGGAGTAGATAAAACAGCCGACAACTGATGAAGGGTCGTTATTTATGTTGCTTGCCTTGTTTTCCATTTGTTTCTTTTGTTGTTCGCAAAAAAAGTTCGCATTCCATGTTTTCGTATTTCATGTTGTTTACATTTTATGATGTCCTGTACCCATACATGCATATATACATACATATGTAAATATGTACATATATGTATGTATATATCCATATATATATATTATTTATATTATATATATATATGACTGAAAAATGTAAAAGAGTATATGTATATATATATATATCTATGTATTATACATATATATATATTATATATATATATATAATATATATATATATATATATATATATATATATATACACATATGCATGCATATATATATGTATGTATTTTATATTTATATGTATATATATATATATGTATATATGTATATGTATGTATATATTATATATATGTATCCCATAAATAATGCAGATTTTTTATACTTCTTTTATTTTTCAAAATTGAGATAAACAAAGTTCATTTTTAATCTACAATATAATCTCCTTCATTTTCTACAATGCTCTTCCATCTATCTGGTAGACTTGCAAGGCCCCTCTTCTGTAATTCACTTGTCTGTGACGAAAAATACCCCTTCAGTACTGTTCTGACCTCGTCTATAGAATTCATATTTTTTCCATCCAAATGATTTTGAAGATTGCAAAATAAATGATAATCAGATGGGGTAATGTGTGGTGAATATGGTGGGTGGGGCATCGTTTCCCATTCAAACTGCTTTAGCCTTTGGAATGTCACCCTTGCTGTATGTGGTTGAGCATTATCCTGATGGAAGAGCACTTTTTGTCTTGAAACCTAAGATGGTCATTTTTCTTCTATCGATGAATGGTTGAATGACCAAATCCAAGCTTCTCTTTTAGTTCCTCAACAGTTACAATGGGATTTTGTTCCACTAGAGTTGCAGGACGTCCTCATCAAGCTCTACAAATCTTCCAGGATGAGGCTTGTTTCCTAGGTTCTGTCTCAGAATTTCTGGAACCACCGTTCACACTAGCTTATGCTTATTGTCCAATCCCCATATACTGCATTAATATTCCTCTCAATTTCCTTTGTGTTGTTGCCCTTATCGAACACATAAAGCAAAATATGCTGAACATGCTCCTTTGTTACTTCCGTAATAGCTTTGAAAAAAATAACTGTTAAAATTGAACTGCACTCTTCAAAACTTCCACTAAGAATAAGTCCAAAGTAAAATTACTTCCAGCTGTTATAACAAGTTGATGCAGGTAGCTTATCCCATCCCCCTCCATGCAATTGAAAAAACTGCATTATTTATAGGATGACCAAATATATATACCTGTATATTTCAAATTCATTTAGGTATCATTAGGACTATGCAGATAGAGCTACTATTTCATTATGCTGGCTACCGTTTAATGATACTGACTAGTGAATCAGATTTTCAGGGCTACATCATGGTTATACCGATATAATGTGGGATAGATATAACATAAATTATTATTATTATCATTATGTTCTTATTATATATATATATAGTGGAGGCGCATGCCTTAGTGGTTAGGGTGTTGAACTCATGATCGTAAGGTTGTGGTTTTGATTCCTGGACTGGGTGATGCATTGTGTTCTTGAGAAAAATACTTCATTTCACATTGCTCCAGTCCACTCACCTGGCAAAAATGAGTAGTCCTGTAATGGACCAGCGTCCTGTCCAGGTGGGGAATTTCTACACCTCTGAAACTGGGAAACCAGCCCTTATGAGCTTGGCATGGCTCGAGAAGGAACATTTATTTATTTTATATATATATATATGTTTACATACATACATATTTGAAAAAATGAGTAGAGATGGCTTTAGGGGGGATAATTTTTATTTTAATGATAATGTTTACTGTAAACATTATCATTAAAATAAAAATTATCCCCCCTAAAGCCATCTCTACTCATTTTTC
>NC_043009.1:17284237-17301737 GCF_006345805.1 Octopus sinensis | reverse complement strand
GTGCCTATATATATATGTGTGTGTGTCTGTGTGTGTGTGTGTATATATATGTGTGTGTGTGTGATAGATATATATGTATACATGTGTGTATGTGTTTATACATGTATATATGTCTGTGTGAATACATACATATGTCTAGGTCTGTGTGTGTATGCATGTGTGTGTGTGTGCATGTGTGTGTATGCATGTGTGTGTGTGTGTGTGTGCATGAGTATGTGTTTCTGTTTGTATCTATTGCTTATTATTTTTTTATTCTTGTTTACATCGCCATCTTCATTATCATCATGTTCTTGCGTGTGTGTCTATAGCTATGCGCTTCTGCATACACATTGTGTGTGTGTGTGTGTGTGTGTGTGTGTGTGTGTGTGTGTGTGTGTGTGTGTGTGTGTGTGTGTGTGTGTGTGTGTGTGTGTGCATGTGAGTGCACACATTGATTTCATTACTTTCAATTCCCACCCTGATTTTAAGTATCATAATCACCATTGTCATCATCATCATCATCATCGTCATTATTACCATTAATAATTATATGTGTGTGTGCATATATGTGTGTTTGTATTTTCTGTGCATGGGTGTCTGTGTGTATGCGTATGCACACACTGTTCAATGCCTTGTACCATTTTTTCTATCATTCCAACATAACAATGTTGTTTATAATAGCAAGATCAAGGGGAAAAAGCAAAGAGGAAAAAAAAAATATTTGAAAATAATAAATAATAAACAAATAAACAAACTGTAAAACACTGCGATCATGGGAAAGCTGAGGTATTTAATGACCTTTGTAAATTTGTGTTTTATTGTTTTTTCTGCAGCATGTGGAGTGGGCATGGTTGGGTAGGGAGAAAGGGGTTGGGGACTGAACTATTGATTAGATCCTTTATAGAATACAATGGATAGTTTGTTACAATGGGTTCATTTCAGAACACAGACATGCACATATAAACACACACACACACATATATATATATCTATACATATACACATATATGATGCATATATGTTTGTATGTATACACACACACACACACACACACACACACATACGTGTACACAAACACATGCATAGATATTTGAATACCTATGTAACTGTCTGAAGGTTAATCAAGTCATGAACTGCTAGAAATAGCAACCAAATCTTCCTCAAGTCACAATCTGCCATCTAAAGAAAGGAAAGTATATGCTGGGCAATGCAGTTCTAGATACAGAACACCAGAAATAAAAGAAAGGATGGTCATGATTGGAGTGTGTAGGATCAGATTTGGCTGAAAAATAAGCACCAATATATTAATATGTTGAATTACTGATCAAATAGTCATAGATTTATATTGAATATAGCCATGAAGTAGTATTTTACTTTACTTTTCAAATGAGTTTTACTCCTTTCAAAGTGAAAAGCTTGTGAAATGAGTGATGTGAGTGAGAAGGTAAAGTATAGGGCTTTAAAATCCCTAAACTCATGAGAAACTACTGTGCTAAGGAAAACCACCTTTTATCATTGTAAAGTTTGTTTTTCAGTGATGGCATAAAAAGTAATGGGTTTGTCATACAGCATACTATGACTTGTTACAGCCTACCTTTAGCAAGAAGAGAAACTGTTTGTTGTTAGCTGAGGTAAAAGTTGTTCATTGGGTTTCTTCTTCCACCATATTAGCTTCAGTACTTTCATGACAACCAGCCTTGCACCCAACCAAAATACAAACAAAATGTTTCACATTCTCCTCCATTAACAGGAGCTTTGCTATGGTGCTATGATATTGGACAAGTTTAACAAGTTTAAAAACCATCTTAATTTCATAAAACACAGCACCTTCCCAATCCCTTTTTAAATCCTCACAAGACTCCTCCCAAAGAGGAACATGAACCATGGTGACATAAGCTGCATCTACAGAGTTATTTGAGGGATCCACTGACAGCATTTTATGTTGCTCTTACAGACAATTATTTCTATGTATCATCTTCATCTGACATCCTCGTTACTGGTCAGCATTCTAGTAAACA
Source organism: Octopus sinensis (assembly GCF_006345805.1). Lineage (NCBI taxonomy): Eukaryota > Metazoa > Mollusca > Cephalopoda > Octopoda > Octopodidae > Octopus > Octopus sinensis. The sequence goes on along the minus strand of NC_043009.1, from coordinate 17,299,740 downwards.
CAAAACCATTTTGCAGCAGAATTCTGGTTTAAGCACTCAATATAAACCCTCATAACTTTCTATTTCTTGGAAGTTTTAGAATTTTTTTGCAAATTTGTGTTCTATGATTATGCAAATAATAAAAAAATAATAATAATTTTGTTGAGTGTGTGATTTAAGGATGATTCAGCTATTATTATTAGCACATCTCACAACTAACTGATATCTTCCTCATATCTTTGTCATTCAGATATATATTGATGTTTTTCAATATTTTTCCCCACAAAACTGATGTGCTTTCAGCAATATTAGCCCTTGACCAATTCTTTATTATGAAGCAAGAAAGCTGTGTTATCAGAGTTAAGGTGTCTGCTCTAAGGCATGAAAGGAATGAAAGCTGTTTGACAAATTTGAGTAGCAGAGGAACAGAAGTAGAAACAAAGCCACAATTCGGTCTTTGATAGATTATGATGAATGCACTACTCAGTGTCAAACAAATGGGGAAGGGCTTTTCAGTGGTATTTTGCTCACATGCTTAAGATGCGAGATAGGCTGGGTCACAGGATAAACTTCAATGTGAATCTCAACAACCTGTCATGATCCTTAACAACTGATGTTGAGTGTTGCAAAAGAAAAAAATAATAATAAACCACACCCACTAGAACACAGGAATTGATGGCTACCTGCACAGTGGGCAAATCACCTAGTTTGGATGGTCTACCCTACAAACTTGATGTCTCTATGTTAGACATTTTTTATGTGTTCTTCGCAGCAGAATGAAAGAATTCCAAGAACTGTAAGTTGTGGTGTGGTAGCTGAGAAAAGGACCCAAAACAAGTAGGATCATATTGGTCATTTTTGACTAAACACAAATTTCAAACTAATATGGCAGTCCAGAGAAATAGCATTTCAAGCAACATAAAGGTCAACATGCTAAAGACCAAATTACTTCTACTTAATTACAAAGAATACAACTTTTCAATAACATGAGGGAAGAGGTGGTAATAAAGGTAGAATTCTGCTTTAAGCAACCCATATAACTCCACATAACTTTTTTATTTTTTAGAATTTTCAGAAAATGTTCATGAATTTTGTTCTTCACATGGGAATTCATATGATAATGGAAAAAATATTTTTTAGATTTCCCCCCTCCCATCACCTAAATTCTAAAATTTCCAATCTTTTTCAAAATTTTTTTTTAAAATCAAAGTTTAAAATAGGGACAGTCAAAATATTTTGCTTAAATCCCAGCAATGAATCAATCTTGGGTACATCATCATTCCATGAAATGTGTTTTTGTGGGCAAAAATATTGAGAAACATGTCTGAATGACAAAGATATGAGGAAGGTATCAGGTAATTGTGAGATGTGCTAATAACAATAGCTGAATCACCCTTAAACAGACCTTTTAATATTCTAACTAAGCCTCTTTCTAATCTAATATTGCTACTCCTTTACTAAACTTTATCAGTTCTACTTCAGTTGCTCAGTTGTTGACAACTGTTTCTGGCAACACCCACTTAACTAATTTGCTAATCTGGTCTCAGTAAGCCTTGGGAAAGGCACATTTAAATTCCAGTAATCAGGTTCCTGTTTATGAAACCTATCAAGGTTGACTGAATTAAAGAAAACAATACTATCCTTTTCTTTGGCCTACAGAATACTCTATTCAGGTATGATCTGGATGACCTGATGCAATTTGTCCTATGTCCACATTGGCACATTTGAGAAATCCAGTCATTTCCTGTCAGACAATTGGAAACATCTGAGAAGGCATGTGAAGCTTTTGCACTCTATCTTCCATTAGCTAGTTCCACATTGTTCCAGTGCCTCCAAGATACTGTTGCAGTCCCCAACTAATCAAGGAGTAGGACGTTTCCAAGAAAGATTCTTGAGGCCTAAAGAAATGCAGCTAGTAGATGGTTAGTAGTGGGAAGATATGATCATCACTGGTATTCACATCCAGCAACATTGACTTAACCTCTGCTTTCAGGATGTTTATGTCTAGTAACCTCAGGTTGTTGGCAGAAGGTGGCATTGCTTCCAGTGTAACCTGAGGGTTTTTTTGCATTCAGACTGCCTCTTCTGAGTATGGTTATGTTCGATAAAGTTGGATAAGAGGTAAGAACTACTTACCTTATTCCTGTGGAAGAACAGGTGATCTGCACTTCTAACTTATTATGAGTATTTCTACCAGTTTTATTTCGTACAATTTTTGTTTATTGTCTGTTAGAAGTTTTATGTTGTTTTTAGGAATTCTTAGAGTTTACAAGTTTGATGTTGTTTTTAGGATTTCCATGTGAGTTTATAGGTAACATGTAGCCATCATGTGCAATGTTTGTGCATTGCTGTTTATGCCGAGTTCATTCATTGTTGTTTGTGTTTATGGCTGTGCAGTTTATGACGTTTTATGTTCACTTTGTGAATGTTGTTCTTATTGTTGACTTAAGAGTAGATTGGATTGTGTTTGTGTTTGTTGTAGTGTTTGCAAGGTTAGTGTTGTCAGTGATGCTGATGTTGTGAAATTTTTTCCTATTTTCATATCTCTCAATTTTATGTGAGGTCAGATTTGTTTTGTCCTTTTGTCTCTCTTCTCACAGAGACAGTTTCCCACTTTTTCATCTTTGTCACTCTTATCACAAGACATGTCAGGGTGATTTGAGGTGGTAGAGTTATGTCATGTGATGTGCTGGAGCTACAGTTAGAAGATTCCATTGCTGCCAGTAAAGATGTTCCTGTTGTTATTGTTGCCATGAGGAGAAGGTTCTGTTGCTGTTTTTGTTCATGCTGCTGCTGCTGATGTTGCTACTGCTCCTGCTTTCACAGCTGCTGCTGCTGCTGCTGCTACAACCTTACTTTTGGAGTTGTTGTTGTTGTTCTGTTCTTATGGCATGCTGTTGTTGTTCCTTTTTACTTGGTTGTGACATTGACAGCAGTGGGCGGGCTTCTTTCATTTTCCCTCTGCTGTGGACTGGGAGCACCATACATGAGACATCTTGGTCTTCAGTTCTCTACCATCGCATGCCCAAGGGATTCTTGCTGGTAAGTAAAACAGATCAGGGATTGCTTTGAGTCTCCCCTGATCTGTTTGGATCAAAAACTCCATTCCTGTTGCTGACCAGTTCTCCTTACACAACTTGTGCATGTCTGATATTTGGGTTTCCGCTTCTCTGTACAACATAGCTGGCATCAACTAATGCTTATTTCTGGCAGCACATCTACCATGCTCACCTTTGCTATTTGTTGGCCAAGATATAAGGATTAATTTCTCATTTCTTAAGGAGGCAATGGAGCTTTTTTTTACTTCAATTTCTGTGAAGAATCTTATATAAACTGTACCATAGTGCCTGTTATGAGTGACAAGTGTTCTTCAAATCAGAACAGATTTTAGACATCTTTCTGGTCTTTCCTGTAAAAGTCTTTTAGACCTTTTCAACTTCTATTTGGACTATATATATATATATATATATATATTTAAAAAAGGAGATGTGGAACATGAGTTGTGATATATAAAAAAGGAAATGAAGAAAATGCTGACAAAATAATTTAAGTAATTTAAGTAATTTAATTAGGTGAAAGTTCTTTTTACCGGTTGCGCATTTGTTATGCTTATCAAAATTTTTTTAAGAGAGATAGAGTTCTTTTCTGATAGATTTTTTTCCTCTTATCTGAGGAAATATACATATATATATATATATATATGTATGTGTGTGTGTGTGTGTGTACATATAGAAATACACCCCTACAACACACACACACCTGTGTGTGTGTGTAAGTTGAGGCAGGTGCAAAACGCTTAGGCAGTGGCCTTATCCTTTATCACTCAGGTGAAAATAATGGCAGAATGAATTCAGCAACCACTGATTTCTTATAAAAAATTTTTTTTTTACAACAAAAAGTTCCAGACAATCAAATATACAAGACTAAGAGATACAGAGCTAAGTGGGCTTTACTTCAGTAGTCTACAGAAAGTCTAACTCTATGGAGTGCTTTCCCCTGTCTTTCCTGATAAGAAATTTCATTAATGTTAATAAATATCTAAATAAGTATCATTTAATGCTAATTATAAGTTGCTATTTAAATTTTCAAACATGTTGACTTCAAAAATAATATTCATGCTTAAAGGTCTGGTATGACATATAAAGGCTCTGTACTGTAATTTATAATAGTTCTAACTTTTGTCCGTAATTTTTATAATTTAAACTACAATAATATGTCTAATTGCTGGATAAATAACATTATAAATACCCTCTTTACGTATCTAATATTTTTGCATAATATTTCTAAAACACGTATTATCAAATTTAAAGGGAAAAATCTGTTTGTAAAAGAAACATTTGTATGATAGCATTATAGAGAAAAAGTTTATAAAATTCTTTAGGAAGGAACATTTAATTATTTACCACAAAATATTGATTTCTTAGACTGGCACATGATCATAAGTTGTAGTTGAGGAGTATATAACAAGCACTTTCTTTAATCAACCTTGCAAATGAGCAAGTAATACCAACTTAAGTAAATTTGCAGATTTTAAACTCAGAACAGAGTGACAAAACTAATATTTTTTACTGCATCTTTTTTGCAGCAAAACTAGGAAAGACCTAATTTAACAAAGTGTGTCCCATCCAAAGCAAATGATTAGAGGTTGATTGGCTTGAGAAGCACAACAATATTAAGATATCAGGGACTGACTGACTGTGCTTTCATTTTTTAGAAATTTTTAAAACAACTAATAACGCAGAACTTCTGTTTAAAATAACATTTACAAACCCAATTGGTTAGTTTGCACTAATTTCAAAGTAATACCACCCATTGTTGATTTTCAAGGTAGTTATTCAAAAGTTCCATATATTGTAATATATGTATTTAAGCGCATTGATTCCTTGTAGGGGGCTTGCTGGCCACTTTTTAAGGTGGCAAGTTGGCAGAATCATTAGCAAACCAGGCAAAATGCTGAGTTCAAATTCTGCTGAGGACGATTTTGCCTTTTATCCTTTTGGAGTCGATAAAATAAGTATCAGTTGAGCCCTGAGGTTGATGTAATCAACATACCTTGCCCCTAGAATTGCTGGCCTTGTGCCAAAATATGAAACCACTGTATGCATTTAAGTACAGGCATGGCTGTGTGATTAAGAATTTTGGTTCTCAACTATATGGCTTTAGGTTCAGTCCCACTGCATGATTCTTTGTAATCTACTGTAGTCTCTGGTTGGCCAAAGTTGTGTGAGTGAATTTGGCTGATAAAAGCTGAAAGAAGCACATTGTATATATATATGTATACATATATGTACATGTGTGTGTACGTATGTATGTGTTTGTGTGTCATTGTCTTGACATCACATGCTAGTGGTGTCCTTCATTTCCAATCTTCTTTGAAAGTATGTCTGTCCGTGGGGAAATATTACCTTACCTGGAAACAATTGACAGTTAGGCATCTGTCCATAGAAAATTTGCCTTGACAAATTACAATTCATGCAAGCATGGAAAAGGGGACATTAGAATTATGATGACTAACATTTGGGATTTTATATGCCCATAGCTAACCTCTTAAGAAGGATTTTAAAAGTTATGTTGTAACTTTGTAACAAATCTAAAACAATGCTCTTTTACTGGTATTTTGTAAATTTTTTAATAAAAATATAGATTTGTACAAGCAGCTTTGCATAAATTTTCAGTTTTTTTCATTTGAAACAAAATTTTAAACTGAAACTTTTGTAGGATTGCAAATTAAAGAACCAATAAAAGATGCCAAGATGAAGACCCCCCCACCCGCCCCCACCCATAACCATTAGATTTTTTTAGTTGAATCTTAGGAGACCTTAAAGATCCATATTACAAATGGGTTGTTAATGACATGATAGATGATTTTCATTGTATTCTAGTAAATAATGGGGAATTTAAGTGCAAGTGTAGAGGAATGGTTTTGGGGGTTAAAAAGTTAGAATCAGATTCAGTTCCTCTGCATTGAATATTATGCAAGTGTCTTCTACAATAACTTCAAGTTCATCAATACCTTGTGATTGAAATTTAATAAACAGAAACTGAATTAATAAACAGAAACTGCAGGGAATCTTGCAGTGTATGTGTGTGTTTGTGTGTGTGTGTGTGCATGTGTCTTCTCTCTCTTTCTTTCTCTCTCCCTCTTTCTCTCTGAGTAATATTTCATATCAGGAAAAGTTGTAAATATTGTCAAATAAAACAGAAAACTGCTACTTTACAAGCACTGTCCCTTGAGATATTTATTCTGTATCAAATTACAAACACTTCCTTGCTACTTTCACCATAAAAAATGCAGAGAGCAACAGTGTTCTCTTTGTTTTTTTTCCTTTTTTTTTCTTTTTTTTTTTTTTACCAGTAGTGATACATAAGATAAATAAGGTCAATGTTATTGCTGAGATATTATGCTAATGAAATATATGAAAGCCAGTGGAGTATTAATTAGTTTGTGTTCTTACTGTATGTGGTGTTTGAAATGTAACAAGCCCTGTAAATATGCATGAAAATAGTTGCAGCATCAATGCACACAGATGGTCATTGTGTTTCAATGTTTGTTGGGATCAATGAAATATACATAAAAAACAAATTATGCATGAAAACTAAATTTTAAAAAAACTTTTGTTGAAAGTATGTTTTAGTAAGTGTCATTTAGTTTTAAAAATCTGGTGATATGGGGAAAATCTCTGATAACATATTCAGATAAATGGTAATCACAATTGATGTTTTGATGGACATATTTTTACCTAAGGAGAAAAAAACTATCAATAGTTCCAAATTACTAACCAATATTATATATTATGGCTTTTATAAAGCAATATATTGCCATGCCTCCTTGTTTCAGGTGGTTAATTAACCTACAGGAATGTGTTGTGTCAGTCTAAATAGAGATTTCCTTGTGCATATATTACAAGACTCATGGTTACATTAAAAGCAGAATATCGTAGTCAGCAGTTATACTATAGACCTTAATGACAGGATCACATGATAGGTTCACATGATAGGATCACATGACCTTCAATCATAAATAAATTAGCCCTTGAAAAATTCACATAAAATCTCCATTAAGAAGAGAAAAATTCATTGGAAATTAGGAAAAATTAAAATAAAAATATGTAAAGAACTGCATAAAGACATTTTTCAGTTTGATATATCTAAACAAAAAGCTGCTTCGCATTCATACCTGTATACATACATAGGTACAAAGACACATAAATACATGCTTACATACATACCAGCATACATACACACACACAGACTGACTGACATATATACATACATACAATCAGGCAGGCAGACAGTTATAGATATATACTCACATCTAAAATATGTAGATGCATATAATCTGAGTGCAATACATTTTGAATTTATAAAAGAATTTGAAAATTTATATCAGCATATATGCTTTATATGTATAAGACAATTAATTCAAGCACATACATCAACACACATACACACACACACATACACGCACGCACACACATGCACACACACATGTACACACACGCACACACACACACACACACGCACAAGTGCACTCACACACATACATGAACACACTCATGCACATATGTGTGTGTGTGTGTGTGTGTGTGTGAACTTGTACACATCTTCAACATCTTTTGCCAATTCAGAGTGTATTGCAAGCATACACCCACACCTCACACATATATAATTTACATCATTCATACATTTCGTATTGAATTTTTTCAACTCATTCATCATTCCTAATTTTTAGATATTTCTTGCTTTTTTTTTTACTCTGTAAAGATTTGGAAACATGTCTTTCTAATGTATTTTATATAGGGGTGTGTGTATGTGTGTGTGTCTGGGTTTTAGTGTCAGTACATTTTGAAAGGTGTTTTAGTCACACAGTAGATCAAAAAAAGTGGGGTGGAGGGTAAAAATGTTACGTATGAGCTGACATACATCTTGAGATTTCAGCTAAAGGGTGGCATGTGATTTTAAAATATTTCTATTCAGATATGTCTGGGAGAGAAGGAAAGGAGGTAAGTGTATTAATTGACAAGAAGAGCTCTACCACTCAGATATTGTATTAATTAAGTAAAATTATTTAGGGTTCTATACGCTTTAGTGAGTTTGAAAAGACACAGCCAAAAGGAAAGTTGTTCCATTGAACAGCAAGCAGATCCCCAGGATGTACTTTCCTCATAAGATTTGTCATTGTGCTTGAAAGCAAGAAACACTGAGTGGGTGACAATGTAAGGATGCAACTGAAAGGTTTGAGTGGGTAGAGTACAGTTGGAGTTGTTGTTATTCCATAGCCCCAGCTTAGTTCAGTCCTACAGCATGTAGGCAGCCAGCTAAATGACCAAGCTGACCCACAAATCTATTTTGCCTGCTACACCATGTCTCTGCCTAGTTGATGGTGAATACCACACATTCCTGTATGTAGTGCATGATAACGTATATAGGGTGCAGTGTGACAGCCTGCACCACCACCACCACCACCACCATCGCTGGAGTATTCGTAAAGAATAAGTTTGTTATAGTTTGAGTAGAATGTGACAAACTGATGATACTACACTAGAAAGACATTCATAGATAAGAAGGTGACATTAGAAAATGCAAATTTTTGATATACCTTAATTTATCGTATAGTAAAACAACGGGGAAACACCATTATACTTTAACTTGTTGTCTTCCACTCTGAACATGGAATTATACTTATCAACTTAAAACAAAGTATTGGTAGTGACACTAGTCCAAGCAACTTATTATAATTATTGGTGTTATTATTGATAAGATGGATTTAGAAGATAATAGTGTTGCATACTCTTGATTAGCTCTGTATGGACATAACAGAGAAATAGGCAGCTGTATGTTTACAAGACACTGTAAATTCCAAGACCCTTCATAGTTCTATTTGGCCCAAGATCAATTGCTCTTGTTCTGTCATTGTTTGTGCAAAGATATAATGTATCTCTTCAAGAAATCAACATTACACTGCTCTATACACCAAGACATACTTTTCATGACATAAGCAGCATCAATCACAAACTTCATCTCATGTTGTCTTACGTGTTCACATCACATTTCCTCTTTCTCTCATTTCTTCTCCAACCACATCATTTTATTACACAATTCTGTCAATATTAAACTAACATTTTTTTCTGAATTATTCTTTTCCCTTTGTGCAGACATTGATGAATGTGCTTCAAGAAATGGTGATTGTCAACAGATCTGTGAGAATGTAGATGGTTCATACTATTGTGAATGTCACAGACCAGGCTTTATACTGTCTAATGAAGATAACAAAACTTGTCTAGGTAAATTTTTGTCTTCTTCATGTTTTTTATTGTTTTGTTTTTTAGCCTATGATTTCATTGATGAGAGGAAATACTACATTTTACATGATTTTTTTCTTCTTAATTAACACATTTAAGTAATCTGAAATTACTGTACAATTCCAAAACTAAAATATTTAAATTATAAAATAAAGAAAGATATTAATAATGAGTTGAATTGAAGCTTTAATTTCAGAATACAGAACAACATAGGTAGCACAAAGTTTGTTATGTGTCACTGTATCAGATCATACACATCAGACTTTGCTTTCTGGAACTAAACTAGGTTTAGTGAGATTTTTATGCTCAGTTTCATACTGTCTCTGTATTTAATATTCCATTAGAGATAAAAAAAAAAAATTTTAGATTTCAGCTACATAATAGCTGTTAAAGACCCCAACTGGGGTTGATGTAGCTATTCTGTCATAACTGAACTTTCTGTTACCTTAAATTGTGTCATAAGCCTTTTTCACTACAAAACGAAAACATTTCTAAACATGCAAATGACAAGTTTAATTTATTTGAAGTTTATTTTTGATTTCAAAATTTTTTTTTATTATTGTTTTGAGTTTTTTCTTTTTATTGTTTCATTGTTTTATTTTTCTCTTCGTTCATTGTTTTGTCTGAAGTTGTTCAAAACTGGCGCAATATGCCAATAGGTTGGAGAAGGAGACTGCCAAAACCTGTATCGTCATCATCCAACTTCCTTTTAGACACTCCTCATCTAAGTGGTCGTAAAGGTGATGGTACGTTTAAAAAACAAGGGAATGAAACACAGGAATCTGGTAATATGTGGGAAATTATTAATAGATGTGTACACAGTTTTTACTGATTAGTGGATGGATACACTGTTTTCATTAATTAGTGAATGTATATGCACTATTGTTACTAATTAGTGGATGTATATGCATTGTTTCCACTAATTAGCAGATGTACCTGCACTGTTTTCACTAACTCTGCTGTGTTTTGTGCAATAAACAATTCACTAAAGACAAGTGCATGTTTTTACCCACTTTCGCTTTCACATTCAAAGACATAAATTTGTTTTGCTGTATTATTATATTTGCTGGACGTAGCATGATTCATTTGATGTGCACTGCAAGCCTGAGTGACAGTTTGAAGGAAAATTAACTGAGAAAAGTGAATAGAGGCAGTGGATAGTGACAGCGTCAGCTGATGTTTCCATGAATTAATTGTGTCAAGATGAATGGATATGTAAAGCAAACAGAGGACATATGTTTGATGTAGAAGTTCTATAGAGTGAGGGTAGTTCCATAGGACTACACTACTGTTTTGTAGCATTATGGAACTGGTATCATATCTCTTGGAGAGTTAATCTAATCAGATTTGTTGTGATGTTTTATTAGTCATTAATAATGTCTAAAATGAGATGTTGTAATGTTTTACAATCAGTCATCAGGTCTAAACTGATTAGTTGTCATGTAAGCTAAAATAGGCAATAAGAAAGACACTGTCTAACAGTGACTTATGTATAAAAGGACTGTGAAGTTTATCATAACAGCTATTATTGGAACAGAACAAATCTTTTCCAAATAAAAGTAAATAGATAAACAGAAGCATAAAAGCATATACACAGAGCCAGAAAGAATCGGAAGAAAGGCTGGCAGAGAGACTTAGACATCAACTCTACTTAACTAGGAGAGAAGCTGAAAATAAAATGCTTGCTAAAATTCTGTGAAGTGAGAATCAGAGCTTGAGGTGTTCTGGATTGCAAAGCAGTGAATCAGTTTGAATCAGCTCATAATAGTGGAAAGTATGTGTGTAATGGTGGTGGTGTACTCAGCCTCACTGATGTGAAGAGAAAGTTATGGAAATGCTGCTATGAGAAGTTGCTGATTGAGTAGAATGGCTGGGAAAGAAAGGGACTACACCAAGTGGGCCCAGCAGAGGGACCATCCACTGGAATTGACCACTTAATAAAAATAGCAGTTAAGGATATGAAGGCTAAGAAAGTAACCAAACTAGCAGGAATAAGCTGCTGAGATAATGATAATAGACAACAAAATAGGACTGCTTATTCAGTAATCTCTTGTATAATCAACCAAGTGGCATGGCAGTATTGTCATCAGTTATCACACAAGTAAAAGAGATGCTCGAAAAAGAAGCAACTATAAAGGTTAAAAAGAATTGTCGAACTTTCAAGGATTGGCTGAAAAATTCATAGGCTGACCAAGATACTCTCATGGAGTGTGACCAAATGGGGTTTGTTTTTCAACATAGTACCCCTTGTGGTCCACACATTTGTTCCATCAGTGTTGCAATGCTTGGATACCATTGGTGAAGAAGCTTTCATCCTGTTGGTCAAGAAAATCAACGGTAGATATGACATCATCATCATCACTGTGATACTGGTTCCTTGCTAATTGCTTTTTGATGTTGGGGAACAGGTGATTGTAAGATGGGGCCAAATTAGGAGAATAAGAAGGATGATTAATCAGTTCAAAGACACAGCCATGCACAGCAGCCATTGAAAGCAAGTGCTTGAGTGCTGGAGCATTATCCTGATGAAACAAGACCCCTTTCCATCAGTTTTCCTGGGGATTTGGTCTTGAGAGCCTTTTGTAACTGCCTCAGCAAGTTGACATAGTACTCTCCATTGATGGTGTGGCCCTTTTAAGGATATTCAATAAATACAATACTTTTTGCATCCAAAAAAACTGAGACCATCACCTTTCCTGTAGAGGAAATGACTTTGGCCTTCTTTTGAGCGCTGAGGAGGAGGTGTTTCAACTGCAATGGATTGTCTCTTTGCCTATGGCTTAAAATGATGAACCCAATACTCATCCTGAGTTAAGAAATGTTTAATCAAACCAGCAGGATCTGTCTCAAACATTGCTAGATTTTTCTGTGATGTGATCAACTTGGTGCACTTTTGATCAGGTATCAGAAGATATGGCAGCTGCTAAGCAGAAACGTTCATCATACCAAGTTCATTGAGCAGAATATTCTCAACTTTTTCATGGCATATACTAATAGCACTGACTATTTGATTTATAGTTAATCACTTGTTATCCATCACAATGTGGTGAACACAATCAATGTTTTCCTCAGTAGTGGCAAATGCAAGATGTCCAGATCTTGGGTCATCTTCAAGACTCTCCCTTCTCTCCTAAATTCAGCTGCCCACTTTTGCACTGTTGATAAAGCTGAAATGTCATCCCCTAATGTAGCAATCTGGTCAGTATGAATATCATTGGGGGCTAAACCCCTTTTCTGCAAATACTTGATAATGCCATAATGCCAAGTTTTGTTCATTTTCAAGAAAAATAGTTACTAGTTATTTTTTAAGTCGTCTTTGAACAGTCAAATGTCAGCTTACTTGGAAAAAAAAACAATGCAGTTATTAATGAAAAGTGTTGACATTAATGCATGCAAGATTTCCCAGCTTTAGCCCTATTCCTTCATAATCAGCCTATGAACTTTTCAGCCCACTCTCATATGCAAATAAAAGAAATTTTAGTACAAATTATTAAGAATAAATTCAGATGAGATGCAGTTCTGGTTTGTGTCAGGATGGAATATTTTTTATGTCCTTTTCCTACTGTGACAGCTCATGGATTTTTTAACAAAGAGTAAACCACTTTATTCAGCATTCATTGACCCAGAGAAAACCATTAACAAGGTTCCACATTTGGTAGTTTGGTTAAGAAAATTAGGGGTAGATGAATTTCTCATGAGGACCATGTAAGTCATGTTCTGAATATCTGTCAGCAATGTAGGTTCAGTGAGGATTTTAGCTGTCCATCAGGATTCGGTTCTCACTTACTCCTATTTTTTTATAGTTCTTTAGACCATTTGGCAGAATTTAAGACCAGTTGTCAATGGAAACATATATCTTAATGACCTAGTTTTCATAGTACAGAAGGTATGTGGCTTAAGGGTTAGGGTATTTCACTCATGACTATAAGGTCATGAGTTCAATACCTGTTGTGTCCTTGAGCAAGACATTTTATTTCTTGTCGCTCCAGTCCACTTATGAGTTGTATGTGTAATTCAAAGGGCCAGCCTTATTACATTCAGTGTGTCATACTGAATCTCCCAGAGAACTACATTAAGAGTATGCATGTCTGTAGAGTGCTCAGCCATTTGCATGTTAATTCCATGAGCTGGGTGTTCCATTGATTGAATAACCTGGAACACTTGTTATCATAACTGATGAAGAGCCAGACACATAGTTCTCATAGTTGAATCTGTTGAAGAATTAAAGAAGAAATTCCAAATGTGAAAACAAAACCTTTAATTGAAAAATTTTTTAAAGTAACATGGACAAAAGTAGAAATGGAAACAAAAGTTTAGTGGCCATGCTTAATATACAGAAAAAGAGTTGGTAGGAATGTCATACAATGTACCAAATATAAACTGCGTGCAAGGTGAATACTGGGATGACAGACAGATTGACATTGAAGAAAGACATTGTATGCAGTATACATGCTGAAGCATTTCGTAATTGGGGTGATTAGTAATTAGAGTACCCATAAAATTATTCTTTCAAATGTTTAGAAAGCTCCCTAAAAGTAAGTGTGAGGATCCATTACCCAGGTGACCAAATTAACAGTGTTCTGAAAGCGAAGTAGCTAATATCAATAGGAGTAGAAAAAGTTCAGGGAGCAGTTACCTCTGCAAGCAGAGAGGATTTTCTCTTCAAGAAAAAAACAGACTGTATGATACTTATGTACAAAGTATAATAGTGTATGGTAGCCAAAACATGAGTATTGGATGCAGAGGGATGTAATAACTGGAAAGAAAAGAGATGAGCATTCTCCATTGGATATATGTTTGTGTCTATGAATGATTGAGTAGAAATGAGCTGAGAGAGAAACTGAGTATAAAAGGAATTGGCTGTAGCATGCAAAAGAAAAGACTGTGCTAGTAATGGACATGTGATATATATGGTGGATGATATTTGAATAAAGTGTTCAAAGTGAAAGAAATCTGAGTAAGAGGAAGACCAAAAAAGGTATGGGAAGAAGTGGGGAAGGCTGATTTTAACAGAGTGAACTTCACAAGGGAAATGACAAAGGACTGCAACATGTGGTGAAACACTGTGTTGAATAAAACCCAGCAAACCTACACAAACATAAAAATCTCATAGAATAATAATAATTGTAATTATGATATTGGTTGTATTTCCATGAAATTCTTCAAAGAATCAGACCATATCCATAAGGGCCATATAATCTTTCAAGTATGTCTTAACTATGATAACTCAAGCTATTGTAGACACAGTCTTTAGTTTGAGCTGCTAGATCAGCTGTTGAAATAACAGACTGGAATTGGATCCAGAATGAAACTGAAATAGGAATCAGATTGAAAGAAAATGAATATCTGACTTTAATTTTGGACAAATGTCTGTCCACAAGAAATAATTAGGATTTGTTGGCAACTACCAGATAAAGAAGCATCCCTATCATTTCTTTCACCTTTTAAGGACATTTTGTATTTATAATCCCTTTGAGATATACTAAAGGGCTTATGTATCCAAAATGGAGATGAGTCTAGTGTATCTACTTCATTGAATGCAGGAGTAATATCTAATGTATTTAAGTTTTATATTTGTGAAAAGCTCTCAATAGCAAAGTCAGCAAATTGTTTCCACTTCTTACACTCTTTATATTTCTGGACATTAACTTTGTGTTAAAAGTTCATAACTCTCTGGTTCCACATGATATGAAAATTGGATTAACAGAAAAGAAAATAATTTCTTTGTATCAATGAGTTTGCAATCCAAGGTTTATGAGGTGTTGTTGTCTAGAAAGATCCTTTTTATGAAAGAATACAAACGGTCACATAGACACACTGCTGACCAGTAGTTTTTGAATTTCAGATCGACTGCTTTGAGTAATAATATTCTTTAAAGGTATTTGCCACTAATATCTATAAACAGTTTTAAATTTTGCTTGGTTCCCTACAATAAACCTAATTCTTGAGCATTACATCAATGTTTGAACAGCACATGAATATCTTAGCACATGTGTAACACATGTGACACATGTAGGAAACATGCATGTATATGCACATGTGTATGTCTCATTTGAATGGGTTGTGACTAAACCAGAATCAATTTAACTGAAGTAACCTAAATGTTCTTTTTTTCCTATAAAAAATAAAGTGAATGAAAAATATTCCATCAACAGGAAACTTAGTATAAATCCAGGTTTATCTTCCATATAATAAGTAAGTATATTTTTAAAATGTTTTTAT
>NC_043009.1:17264237-17274237 GCF_006345805.1 Octopus sinensis | reverse complement strand
AATTTAGAAATAGCAGTCAAAAAGTTTTGGCTAATCTTTCTACTTTTAAATATATATATATATATATATACAGGGTAGGACTGCCCTTGGCAGTAATTACAGTTTGAATTCTATGAAGTATGGACTCATACAAAGTTTGAATTTTTTCCAAGTGAATCTTTGTCCATTCTTCAGTTAAAACAGTCTCCAGTTCTTGTAGTGATGATGGTGGAGGATATTGGCTCCTTACTTGTTTTTCTAAAATGCACCATAAATGTTTAATAATATCGAGATTTGGGGACTGTGGTGGCCTGATAAGATGTTCAATTTCACTAGAATGTGCCTCGTGCCATTCAGTAACAAATTTAACTGTGTGAATTGGTGCATTATCGCCTGAAAGATTGTGTTTCCCTCTGTAAACAGTTGTGCAATCATAGAATGAATTTGATCAGATAAAATGCTTAAATAGTCTTCACCATTAATTCTGCTAAGAAGGGAAACCATTCAACTGGCAGATTTCCAAGATACAGCCTCCCTGATCATCACAGATCCTCCTCCATGTTTAACAGTTGAAAGAAGGCAGTCTGGGTTAAATGCTTCTTTTGGCTGTCTCCACACTGTATACTTTTGGTTGTATACTTGACCGGTGGTCAGAAATTAGGTAAAGAATGACTTGTCTGAATAAATAACATTCTCCACTGCTCTAGGGACCAATTCTGTAGGTTTTTACTCCACTCTAAACACTTTGCAATGTTTGATTTTGAAAGTGGTGGTTTTCTGATTGCAGCCTTCCTGTGAAATCCGGCTTTGTGCAGCTCCCACTGAACCGTTTTTGTGGACACTGGGTTCTTGAAGTGGTCATTAAGCTCGGCAGTAATTTTGGGAGCTGTACTTTTGTGATCCTTTCTAACAATTTGTGTAAGATTCCAACAGTCCCTATCTGAAAGTTTTGGTTTACTTCCGGAGTTTTGTTTCGATGAGGAGGTTTATATATATATATACACACACACTGGCTGCAGTCTGTGGAATTAGGTGGCCAGATGTTAGGGGTGATGTGGTTGCAGAAATTGTCTGACAGCCATGACTCTGTTCTCCTACTTTTGTGGCATGGTGCATAGTCCTGTTGCCAGACATAGGCTCTTCCAGCAGCCACCAGGGCAGCACACTATCTCTTCCAGACACTTGATGTAGGCCTCTGTGTTGAGTCTGAGGCTGTGTGGGAAGATGAATGGAGGCATAATGTCACCATTATTAGTAATCACTCCAAACACCATGATGCTGACTGGATGTTTGAGTTTTATCACTCTCAATATATTATCTGGGGGCCAACAGTTTTTCTGTGTATTCACCATCTGATCCTGGCAGAAACTTTTTCGCATCTGAAAAAAACCAAAGCAAGTTTGGCTGGAGGGGATGCTCGAGTTTGTTCAAAAGCTCCATAGCATGGTCTTTTGTCTTGTCCTTGATGGCTTTAGATAAAATCTGGCCCTTTCTCATCTCATATGAGGAATACTGAATGCTTTATGCACTACCTGTCAGATAAGAAATTCAGACACACCCATGTCTCTGGCAATGGACCTGATTGACTTGGAAGGATCGTTGTCAATCATGACCTGAATCTCACCAACAACTTCAGGAGTTCTTTTCATATCAGAATGATCAGAGTGAGTTTTCCAAGCTGCTGTACCTTTGTAACCACCAGCAACGCCTGCTGGGTTCGGCTGCTCTGCATTGATAAAGGGCAAATACCCTGAAACTAGTCTGTAGATGCCTGACCAGCAAGGGGAAGCAGCTGACCTCCCCTGTTCGAAGGTTATAATGGACACAGGTTCATGTGTCACATAGCTGGCTAGAGATGATGGCCTCTTGGAGCTAATCAACAGCAGCATTCATCCTCTATTTCTGGACTGCCATATTAGCTTGGCGATAACTATTAATATTTAGTACCACTACTGTAGTCTCCTTTAGAGAAACTTAGAAATTTTAATATTTCTATTTATGTATACATACATATATATATACTCTTTTACTCTTTATTCTTTTACTTGTTTCAGTCATTTGACTGCGGCCATGCTGGAGCACCGCCTTTAATCGAGCAACTCGACCCCGGGACTTATTCTTTTGTAAGCCCAGTACTTATTCTATCGGTCTCTTTTGCCGAACCGCTAAGTAACGGGGACATAAACACACCAGCATCGGTTGTCAAGCAATGCTAGGGGGACAAACACAGACACACAAACACACACACGCATAGATATATATACATATATATGACAGGCTTCTTTCAGTTTCCGTCTACCAAACCACTCACATGGCTTTGGTCGGCCCGAGGCTATAGTAGAAGACACGTGCCCAAGGTGCCACGCAGTGGGACTGAAATCGGAACCATGTGGCTGGTAAACAAGCTACTTACCACACAATATACATGTGTATAACTATATATATATAAAACACAGGATGTTTATCTCTCTGTGTGTTTATCATGTCATTAAATCTCGATACTCAACATTTGGATACTTCATATGGCTTCTGAAACAAACACATAAAAGCTCACACATAAAATTACATATATATCTACATAAGTATAAATATACATGCAAATTTACAAACATAGGCACAGGAGTGGCTGTGTGGTATGTAGCTTGCTTACCAACCACATGGTTCCGGGTTCATTCCCACTGCGTGGCACCTTGGGCAAGTGTCTTCTACTGTAGCCTCGGGCCGACCGAAGTCTTGTGAGTGGATTTGGTAGACGGAAACTGAATATATATATATATATATATACATATATATATATACTCTTTTACTCTTTACTCTTTTACTTGTTTCAGTCATTTGACTGCGGCCATGCTGGAGCACCGCCTTTAATCGAGCAACTCGACCCAGGGACTTATTCTTTTTAAGCCCAGTACTTATTCTATCGGTCTCTTTTGCCGAACCGCTAACTAACAGGGACATAAACACATCAGCATCGGTTGTCAAGCAATGCTAGGGGGACAAACACAGACACACAAACACACACACGCATAGATATATATACATATATATGACAGGCTTCTTTCAGTTTCCGTCTACCAAACCACTCACATGGCTTTGGTTGGCCCGAGGCTATAGTAGAAGACACGTGCCCAAGGTGCCACGCAGTGGGACTGAAATCGGAACCATGTGGCTGGTAAACAAGCTACTTACCACACAATATACATATGTATAACTATATATATATAAAACACAGGATGTTTGTCTCTCTGTGTGTTTATCATGTCATTAAATCTCGATACTCAACATTTGGATACTTCATATGGCTTCTGAAACAAACACATAAAAGCTCACACAAAATTACATATATATCTACATAAGTATAAATATACATGCAAATTTACAAACATAGGCACAGGAGTGGCTGTGTGGTATGTAGCTTGCTTACCAACCACATGGTTCCGGGTTCATTCCCACTGCGTGGCACCTTGGGCACGTGTCTTCTACTATAGCCTGGTGCCAACCAAACCAACCAAAGCTTGTGAGTGGATTTGGTAGACGGAAACTGAATATATATATATAATATATATATATATATATATATATATGTATGTATGTATGTATGTGTGTTTGTGTGTCTGTGTTTGTCTCCCCAACATCGCTAGACAACCGATGGTGGTGTGTTTACGTACCTGTGACATAGCGGTTCAGCAAAAGAGACCGATAGAATAAGTACTAAGCTGACAAAGAATAAGTCATGGGTTGATGTGCTTGACTAAAAGGCAGTACTCCAGCATGGCCGCAGTCAAATGACTGAAAGAAGTAAAAGTGTAAAAGAGTAATATGCATACACAAACAAATATACAAAAATACAAATATATGTATGCAAATATATGTATACATACACATTTATATGTTTGCATATATATATATATATATATATATATATATATATGTATACATATATACATATACATATACACACACGCATATGTATATGTACACACACATACATGCATATACATACATACACATAAATATACAGAGACTTATCTACATTGTAACGTATATACGCAAACAATTTTTTAAAAACTCTTCTGTGTGTATAATATTAAAATTTAGAATAAAGAAATTGTACATTAATTTGATGTAACATAATTAAATACATGAGTAAAAATAAAAACAAACCTTGGCGAAGCTTAAGCTAAAAATTAAATTTATAAAACAGTTGAAGGCTTTCTTAAAAATATGTATTAGCGTTGCGATGCACAATAACTATATTGTGTAAAGTCAAATTCGAATGCAACCGTCAAAAAATATATTTCAAAGGTCAAAACTTTTTACCCATTTTAAATTCTGTGGCATGCATGCAGGAATTTAAGAGTTTGCATCTCTGGTTCAAAGCGTTTTTATCCTGGAACAAGATGAAGAACTTCTCTGAGAGGCAAAGATTATGTTTTATAGGTCTTTTATAAGCTCCATGTCTCTATGCTGATGCTTTTTCTAGAATTTTCCTGGTTACATTGAAAGGACAGGTGTCATTCTCTTTCAAATCCTGGACATGCTTTGCAAGACTAGTCGCTATCCTGTTCTTGGGGTATCAGAAAAAATTCTGTGGGAATAGAGTTGAGTCTTGAATGAATTCTCTGAAGCCCCTGTATATGTCTTATATTCTTGCAAGCAATCTACTTGCACTTTGGCTCTATAATACCTTTTTCAAGACATTTACCTTCCAACTGACAGCAAGTCTCATCTTTGCAGTTGCAATTCCTCAGATTAGATTCAGCACTGTAGTTGTCTGTAGTAATTTTTGTGTTATGCTGGCTAATAAAAGAGGTGAAGTTTTTGCAACAAGAATAGCTGACCTTTAGCATTCTCCTATTAAATATTCTATAGAACTTATGGCTAGATTGAAAATGCTTAGAAACTAATTTTAAGAATTCCCTACCTATATTATTTTTTACAGCCATATTGAATGTGGGGTTAAACCACAAAACGTTCCTAGTTCTAGTTCTTCATGGCCTATTATTGCTAGAATTAACTTGACTAAACTGGATCTTCTCTGAGAATCCACTTTTCCTTAATGCATTATTGTAATATGGCACAGTATTTTGAGATGCTGTCTCATCTGAAGAAATTGATGATATATGCCTTCTACATTACTAACTAGGTTCTTAAGAATTACAGGTGGATGATTAGATTCTTTGCTAATATAACACAGTTTTTCATTGGGCTTATGATTGGGTTTAAATTTATCTCATTGTAAATCTCAGTTGATATCTAAAAAATCTATGATTTTAAGATTACTTTCTATCATAATCCATAAGCCCATTCTTTGGTAGAAAGCAATCAGATTCTTCCTAAGTTTATCTAACTCATGGCTGTTTAATATATATATATATATATATATATATTGCCAATTACAGGAAGAAAAACCCTGTTCACAATTCAAAGTGGTTGGCGTTATGAAGGGCACCCAGCAGCAGAAGACTTGCCAAAGTTGACATGGCACCCAATGCAGCCTTATGTCTCAGCAAATCCTGTTAAACTGTGCAATCCATGCCAACATGGAAAACAGACGGTAAATGATAATGATGACGATGACAATGATGATGATCACACAAACACACACGCATGCATGCACACGTATGTGTGCGTGTGTATATGTGTGTTTTTCAGTCACCAGGTGTCAGTGAATCTGAGGCAAGTTGCCAGGCTGTGGGATCAAACTCAAAACTCTGCAGCTACCAGCCAGGCTCCTTAACCATCCATTTATGCCTGTGCATATAATTAATTTCTAATCTCAGTTATATACAACAGTTTATATTTTTGGTTCTCAATTGATTTTTTTTTTTACATTGCCCATTAAGCATGTGTGTACTTATATCTATATTCAAGTATGTGTGTAAATACATTAGGAATTTAACTGTAAAGTCTCCTTATAATGTGTACATAAATAAGCATCCTATAAATGTTGTCTTTACATACATCTAACCATCAAGACACATATCCATCAGAATGCTTGTGTATACACATATATTAAGTTTATATGTAATATATATATATATATATATATATATATATATATATATATATATGTTTATATGTTTATACATGGACACATGTAGAACTTGCATATATACATAACTATTACAATATTACTGGTAACATATATATGCATATACATTTCAAATATGTTTACATTCACTCATATTACACACTTATACCCACATACACAAAACCATTCAGCTATATTATTCCTAAACTATTATAGCCACAAGACAGGTTTATTTTATGTCTGCCTCTATACATCTGCACTTATTGTATGCAAACATATTAATCACAATAATGTGATATATTCAAGTCCACATATAAAGACATAGCCCAGTGATGATATAGATGTATGTACATAAACATCTTTCAATATACAGTGGCAAACACATGCAACCATGTGCACTACTGGTATACTCCACAAAGCTTGGCCATTACTGTATCAAGGCACATATATGGCTGCTCATATCTAGACAGGCAGACACTAAATATATGAGTGAGTGTGTGTGTGTGTGTGTGTGTGTGTGTGTGTGTACATTTATTATTCTTCAACACGAATATTGTTGACAGTGACTTCGAAGTTTCAGCCATCTAAGCCAATGTTGGACTGCGATACATTATCAGACTGTGATGCATTGGCTTTATATAGTCTCCATTGGGATAACATTTTCCTTGGGTATATGAGTTTGAGGTGGAGGCACAATGGCCCAGTGGTTAGGGCAGTGGACTCATGGTCGAAGGATCGTGGTTTCGTTTCCCAGACCTGGCATTGTGTGTGTTTATTGAGTGAAAACACCTAAAAAAGCTCCACGAGGCTCCAACAGGATGTGGTGGCAACCCCTGTTATACTCTTTCACCACAACTTTCTCTCACTCTCTCTTCCTGTTTCTTGAGTAACGCTGCAATGGACTGGTGTTCCGTCCAGCTGGGGGAACACAGAACCGGGAAACCGGGCCCATGAGCCTGGCTAGGCTTGAAAAGGGTGACGAATGAAAATATGAGTTTGAGTGGAGTGGTTATCAGGTTGTAGGGTGGGGTTGTGATGAAGAAGTGTTTTAGAGAAATCTCAATTGATCATAAATACGATATACATCAAAGATAAAACCCAGTAAGATCCATGAAGGTAGAGTCCAAAAGAATATGAAGGTCCAGTGGTAATCTGGGTGGAGTGCTAGTACATGAATGAGGAGTGGTTCTGAAAGGTCTGCAAGTGGTTAAGATATGCAAGTCCAAGAGAGTGGGAAGTTCATTCAGGATCAAACTGGGGTAACCATATGAGCACATAATGTATAGTTCAACTTTATAGAAAAACAAAGGAAGACAGGTGTAGGAACAACAAGCAAGTGTATTAGTTTGACACTCAGGAAAAATGGAAAAGTCCTTTATGTTTCAAACTTACACTCTTCAACAGAAAGGAATAAGAGGAAATAAATAGAGAGAAAATAAAAAGAAAGGTGTTGAGTTCAGGGGTCCAGCATGGTGAATGATTGGAAAAACAGGTTGAATGAAAAGGAGTCAATAATAAAGAGAGGTTGAATGAAGGAGAGATAATTCATGGTGATTCCTACAAGAGGAAGTGCACAAACATGTGTGCGTGTGTATGTGAGAATGGTGTGTATGAGTAAGTATGTATGTTTGATGTGTTGTTCCTGCACCTGTCTTTGTCTTTTTTTACGTGCCACCTGCGCAGGAGTCAGTCCAGCAGCACCGGCAATGACCTAGCTCGAATGTTTTGTTCACGTACCACCAGTACAATTGCCAGTGAGGTGATGCTGAGAATGATCACACTCAAATGGTGCTCTTTACATGCCACCAGCACGGAAGCCAGACAGCAGCTCTGGCAGTGATCCCGCTTGGATGGAGCTGTTAGCGCTCCACTGGCATGGGTGCCAGTCATCGAATTTGGTTCAAGTTCTTCCTAGTTAGCCTTCCTTTGATATTGCTGCACCTCTTATGTGTCCATAGCTTACACTGGGTACATCTTATAGAGTTTCTACCTACGACTTTTCTACAGATCGAGCAGGGCCATTTATCTGAAGGGGTTTGTGGTTTGCCTTCCTTCCTACTTATTAAGACTTTGGTTTTAGTTAGGTTGACTTTAAGGCCCTTCGATTCTAATCCTTGTTTCCACACCTGAACTTGAATTCCTCCATTATTGCCTGGAGGACTATGATAAATAGGAGGGGCTGAGGACTGAACCTTGGTGGACCCCTACCTCTACTCGGAATTCTTCATTGTACTTGTTGCCAGCCCTCACCTTACTGACAGCGTCCCTATACATGACTCACACATTCATCTATCCCTAGTTTCCTCATTGACCACAAGATAAGGGATCGGGGGACCCTGTCAAAGGCTTTCTCCATGTCAACAAAAGCCAGGTACAGAGGTTTATTTTTGACTAGGTATTTCATGTATATATATAAAGAAAGCAGAAAATGGAGATAATATTGATTTGCATTAATTAATATTTATTAATTATTTATGAAAAGACTGCATCCCATCTAACAGTTGTTTCTGCTGCCAATGTTGTTTGCTATCACCATCATTATGCTAAAAAATATTTATCATAGTTTGTAATAAAACTGATTTAAATCATGGAGCTTCATCAGAGAGGAAAATAACGAAATAAAGAGAAGTGACAAAAAAGAAGGGACAAGGAAAGGAGAAAACATTTTTTTTTTTATTTTCCACTCTGATGAAGTTCCATGATTCAAATAATTTTGATTCCTGATAAACTCCTGTTTAACCTTGTCTTTACCTATATTTATGAGCATAATATGTTTGCCCGTGTTTAAATATACCGGTGATATAATGGATACTTTTATCCCTTAGACACTTATTTCAACCTCTAACTCAGCTAACCTTATATATATCTATACATATGTGGTCTGATCAATAAGTATCCGGACTGTTGCAAAAGTAACAAAGCTAAAGCATGCAGAGTGAAGCTGCTTGGCATAGATTAACCTTGAACTCTTTTATACATGTACCCTAAGTTTTAATGCTCTAGCTCATATCCACTGATTACAGCAGTGCTTGGAAGGAAGGTGTGTAGCGTGTGATCATTGCATTGACCATGACAGAGAAAGTTGAACAGAGAATCTGTTTCAAATTTTGCCAAATGCTGGAGATACCTGCTCAGATGTCTACACAAAGTTTTCAAAAAGTTTTCATTGTTCTCGACTCAATCAAGGAGATCTTGAGCAACTGAATCCCGAGTGTCTTTTTGATCAGCCGAAAGCAGATTTGGCACAAATTTGGTAGACATGCGTCTCATACCCAAATCTTCAGTGATAATGGACTGAACTGAACCATAACTAATCTTCACATCCTCTGATAACTCACGGATGGTGATTTGATGATTTCCCCTCACAGCTATCCACACATCTATGATATTTTTCTCACTTCTGCTGGTTGCATGTCTTCCAGAATGTTCGTCAATATCGACATTTTTTGGCCATCTTGGAAACATCTGAACCATTCATACACTTGTGTGCAGCTCATATACTCCTCTCCATACACTTTCTGCAACCTTGTGTAGGCTTCTAAGCAGGTATTGCCATGACAACTTTCTCTGTCATGGTCAAGGTGATGATCACACACTACATATTATATGTTAATATAATATGTGACAATTATTCAGTAGCTATGATAAAATCTGAGTTTCGGATGTTGGAGCTGAAACCCATGCCAGCATCTCTTCAGTTATCGAGCTATTGGAAAAAATGCTATGAAAAACAAAGGGAAATTACTGTGTGATTGACCGTTATTAAGACAAAAGAGCTATTAGAATGACCGCTAACTAAGGGAGTAAAAATGTTCGTAGTATTCGCGTAAGCGCACATGTCCATACATACACATGCACGCCTGCACACCCACGTACATGCACCTATAGGTATTTCAACTTATTTCTTTTTATTTTTCGAAAGTTTTTGTTGCATCTTGCAATCTTTCCAATAGTTTTGACTCTGTCCGTTATTCTCACTGCGTTTCT
>NC_043009.1:17204237-17259237 GCF_006345805.1 Octopus sinensis | reverse complement strand
TTTCTACAAATATAACTCCACATATAACATATACATGTAACTCACATATGTAAAACAGAAGGAAAAATAACGAAAACAAAGTCTTCGGTTAGTTACGGACATGTTTCTGGGTCAGAATTATAAACCAATTCATTCCTGTCTTCAGTGCAACATTTCATTAGATAGATTTGCAAATGATAATTTACATACTTCTTGCTTCCCGACCTTATGCCTTCGGAGATAGCAGGAGATAGTCAACACAGACCAAATCCATATAGATGAATGAATTCGTATTTTCCCTCCAAAATTTTACCATGTGCATCAGAAAAATAGTTCCTCAGGAATAGAACTATGGATTGTCATAAGGGAGTGAAAAATTCCATTATTAATAATATAAGGGTAAATAATTATTAATTTCAAAATCAACAATTTGCCATTTTTATTTATATATATATATATATGTGTGTGTGTGTGTGTGCAGGTGGCACGTAAAAAGCAACCACTACACTTGCGGAGTGGTTGGCGTTAGGAAGGGCATCCAGCTGTAGAAACTCTGTCAGATCAGACTGGAGCCTGGTGCAGCCCCTGGCTTCCCAGACCCCGGTCGAACCGTCCAACCCGTGCTAGTGCGGAAAACGGACGTTAAACGATGATGATGATGATATATAGAACTTTTTGAAAAGGTTCCAACCGATAATGGTTATATTTTCCATACCGAAATCTACTCGGAAAGAGAGAGAGAGAGAGAGAGAGAGAGAGAGAGAGAGAGAGAGAGAGAGAGAGAGAGAGAGAGAGAGAGAGAGAGAGAGAGAGAGAGAGGGGGAGATGGGGAGAGAGAAGAGGCAGAGAGAGATGATGATGGTGGTGGTGGTCATTGGATAGTGGAAACTGTATTTTTTAAAAACTGAACTAAGTTTTTTATATCCCCTATCACTTAACGCATGCACATATGTGCAATTCTGTGAAATATTCACACTTATTTACATGGCAGATATATGCAATTTAACTAAAGGTTGTATCATATGTACAGGATATTTGTTTTTGTTTAAGGGAAAAGAAGAGTAAATATTTATTTTATGAGTGCTGCGTATTAAGTCTATTAAATTGTGCATTAAGTATATAAAGTGTATATGGAAGCAATGTACAATGTTTCTGCCATCTTTGCTCACTTCATTTTTCAGGGATAGCTTTTGCTTACCTAATTTCTGCAGTGTCTGCAACAGTGTCTTGAGAGTTACTACATGCTGAAGGATTGAGAGATGACACCCCAGACAGACCAAGCATATGATTCAAGATTTAGTCTTATCCCTGAGCAGAAGGGATACAATCTTTGAAAATGAGACTGAAACCAGCTGCTTCCAGCACAGCTATCAAATTATGATGGTCAGGCTTATAAAAAAGCTTTCTATTGATCCAAATTAATCAGAGCCTTATGAGGGTAATAAGCTACATTGTGTTATATGAAATGGATGTCATCAACACAGATATGCCTGAGAAAACATGTGTGCAATTTCCTTACAACACTTCAGACAACAAGTATTCCTTGAACAACATCTCAGACTCTGTATTCAGTCAGTAGAGTTATGGAACAGAAACTATTGATAATGTCCTTGTCCTCTTTTTGTCCAGGCCTTTCCTCAGCAGCATTACTGCCTACTGGCTTACAAAACTAGGGATTCTCCTAGTCTGGCATGTATACATTAACCCTTTCGATACCAACCCAGCTGAAACTAACTCTGGCTCTGTAGTACAAATGGCTTGTTTACATAAGTTTGGAATTAAAATATTCCAATATTCCACCAGACTTTAGTTGCAATTTATGTTTGTAGCACTATCTTAATGATAACTAAGTCATTTTACTAAATTTTACTAAATTTAAAATTAATGAAAGAAACACAGAACATCTCAAAATAAATACGGTAACGAAAGGGTCAAGTGCATGTAGCAGTCCACTCAGACCAAGTCATTTACCTTTCATACAGTCACTTACCACCAATGGTATCTCAGCTGCTGTTATTGGTTTTTATTTATTTATTTATCTTTGAGAACTTGCTGTTCTTTGCTGAGTTGCAACAGATTGTCAAAGCAGGCACTAAGGTCCTACCATCTCCTTTCCAAAACTGCTTGTCTTGAACAGTCGAGCAAAGTTCCACAACAAAGCTGCATATATTAGTGCTGTATAATCACATCCTGGTCTGTAGAAGAACAAAGGATGACTTTGCTGCCACATCACATTTCTGCCATTTCGGCTCACTGAATGGTATTTGTTCCTTCGTCTCTAAAAGCATACACATTAGCTCTGACAACACAAGCTTCATGAAATGGTCAAAGGTTATTTTCTTCACTAGCAGGTTAGTCATGAAGCTTTACCTAAATCATAATCAAACAGAGAGCTAGAAGTGCAGTATATCTGCATATATAACTTATAAGCTGCTACCTAGAAGGATAGTGATGAAGGTAGTGGTAGTTGTTTACACAAAATCCTGTGCCTCTTTCTTTTGCTGCCATATATTTTTTTGTACATTCATACTGTTTCCAATTTACTTGGTCTTCAAGTTTGTCTGCCACCAGGACAAAGAAATAAAGCTGTTTCATTGGGAGATAATGGCGAATGGTATGGGTTTTCATGGTGATCCTCCCTTAGGGTCTGATATTTCATTTCCAATTTTCTCTATTTTACTTTTTCTTTTAAAGTTTTGCAATGTATATATGTATGGGTGTGTGTGAGAAATATATATATATATATATATATAATATATATATATATATATATATATATGTATGTATATCATCATCATCATCATCATCATATATAAGTATTTGTTTTCCCTGTCTATGAACACACAGTTTCTCATATTCTTACATATATATATACACACACAGACACAGACACACACATATATGTATAGAGATATCACTCTCTCTTTCTCTCTCCCTCTCTTTCACACACACACACAGAATATGGATAGGTATTGCTATCAGTTGCACACTGTGTATTTTATTCACTATATTTTTTTCTTCACTCTTCATATTTTGATTTGATTTAACGTGTGTGTATGTGTATGTGAGTGTGTGTGTTTGTTTGTGTGTTTGTGTGTATGTGTGTGTGTATGTGTGTGTATGTGCACGTGTGCGTGTGTGCGCATGTGTGCATGTGTGTGTGTGTATCATAACAGTGGTGATTTGGCATGAACAGAAAATGTTTTAGAACCCATGCCTTACAACATTTATCATCTGTGTTCAAATCTTGCCAGGTTGAATAGAATAAGTGCCATTAATATATTTATGGTCTATTGAATTAACTTTTAAAGATTAGTCTTTCATTCTCACAAAATATTATTATTATTATTATTGTCTTTAATATTCATGGTTTGAGAAATACATCAACAGTTTTCTTTCTTACATCAAAAAGAATTAGCTACATCTTGGAAAAACATGCGTAGAAACGTGGAAGTTGAACAATTGCTGTGTGAGAATGTTCTATATTTACATATTATACTGCATATACTATTTACATATATTAGTATTGCTGTTTTCTGGAATGTTCCTGTGTCTATCCTTATAGGCCATCAGTCAATGTCTTCATGGAAGTGGTTATGTATCATTCCAAAGACATACTTTAGCTGCCGTAATATCTCTGATTCAACTACTAAGTTGGTGTAATTCCTCAGCTTTCAACTCACTCCGAAGTCGATTATTGTCATTTGTTTCATGGAAATAATGTCAAGTTTATTATGTATTGTCTGCTAGAATTCTGTTACATTCCATAGAATTTTCACATTATTATTTCCAAAGATTAGAATAGGTTCACAGGAAAATAGCTGTAATAGAGTTGCTAGGCATATGAAAATCATGTTTTCTATGTTGCTATTTATCCAAACATAATTCATGGGCACTAGTGTAGACCACTCTGACACATTCTGGTATGTTGCTTCAGAAAACAAACTACACAGGTGACCTTTGTCATTTCTGTTATAGAAATTAAGGATATTTCTTTCAATATTTGTTGGTGACGAAGGCAGCGAGCTGGAAGAAATGTTAGCACGCCAGGCAAAATGCTTAGCAGTATTTCGTCTGCTGTTATGTTCTGAGTTCAAATTCCGCCGAGGTCAACTTTGCCTTTCATCCTTTCGGGGTCGATAAATTAAGTACCAGTTGCGCACTGGGGTCGATATAATCAACTTAATCCCTTTGTCTGTCCTTGTTTGTCCCCTCTATGTTTAGCCCTTTGTGGGCAATAAAGGAATAAGAAACATTAGCACGCTGGGCGAAATGCTTAGCGGTATTTCATCTGCCGTTATGTTCTGAGTTCAAATTCCGCCGAGGTCGACTTTGTCTTTCATTTTTTCGAGGTTGATAAATTAAGTACCAGTTGCAAACAGGGGTTGATCTAATTGACTGCCCCCCCCCCAAATTTTGGGCCCTGTGCCTAGAGTAGAAAAGAATATTTGTTGGTGATGATGGCAGTGATCTGGCAGAAATGTTAGCACACCAGGCGAAATGTTTAGCGGTATTTTGTCTGTCTATATGTTCTGAGTTCAAATTCTGCTGAGGCCGATTTTGCCTTTCATACTTTCAGGGTCGATAAGTTAATTACCAGTTGCATAATGGGGTTGATCTAATCAACTGGCCTCCTCCCAAAAGATTTCAGGCCTTGTGATAGAGTAGAAAAGAACATTTGTTGGTGACGATCTGTTCCTGATTGGCTCTTCTTCCATTCCTTTATTCCATTTGGATTGGTTCATTCAGGCCAGGATTAGTTTTAAAAAAATTTCTTTTTTTATTTATATGTGTGGCAATCAGTTTACAGAACGATTGGCCGTGCAAGATTGTGTTTTACATTTGATCGTCACGGAGCTACAAGTATATCTAGTTTTTGGTTGCTGTCTTTAGTTTAAATTTTAGTGAATCATATTCCAAATCTTTTTCTTGGGAAAATTTAGCCACAGATATAAGTGAATCATTATTCTTTGTATAAACCTAGGAATATAAGGGGATAACTGAAGCACACATTAACCAGAACAAGTTACAGGGCTTGCAGCTTGGGTCTTGAGAGGCAAGCTCATGTATTGCTGAATTGATGGTCTTGTGAAGTTGTCTGGAGTCCAGACTGGCCAGACCTGCTGCAAGATAGGCCCTGGGATGAAGTTACAAACTAGGTGGGCAGTTACATCATGAAATAGAGTAAGAGGAAGATGCCTCTGAAAGAGAGTGCAGTGATGGTAAATGTGTATATCACTTCCACCACTTTTTGTCCGATTTTCATTTGACTAGTCTGGAGCGTGTGCTTTGTTGTTTCTTGCGGAAAAGATATATTTCTCTGGTTGGTTGGTTTATTTGCTGCCAATAAATGGAGAACTTAATTGCTGTGGCTGATGATGTTCAAACAATTACTGCAGCTGTAGCAGGTGCTGAAGCTGTTTGTTAGGCATGCATTCTCTCAACACATCTCATTAGTGGAATCGCTATCCTGAGTCAAGCAAAAATAAGATTGGATTTCTAGCATCTCGCAGATTAGCAGGTACTCATAGTTCCTTTTCAGTCAAGCAGTGTAGTTAGTGGTGCATCAATTATTGTATTCTAAAATGGACTAGTTTCAGGCAACTGCAGCAAAGTTCTTGAGGAGACTTTTGGTGTCAACAAAGATCAAGTAAACAGCTTGATCTAGGGGACTTTCAGCTTTATATTATGGAAAATTTCCAGAAATCCCCTGCTTGACTGCTATTGAAAGACATGGCTGGTTTGGAAGAAACTCTTATGAGAATGGAAGGGCTTTCAGAAGGTCATGTCCATGATGTATGCAGAGTAACAAAACTGTTCTGCACATCATATTTGTTCAGTATATAAGAAGCATTACTGGCTGGGAAAATATGTCAAACAGCTGTTGTCATACACAAGATGGATCCAGTTATCAGCTGAATCCGCAGTGAGAACCACCCAACCACTTTCCTTTGGGCAGAAAGGCAAAACGGTTTCCTCTGTGGTTATGGTGGTAGAGACCGTTAGTGGACAAAATTGAAAGGACTGAGAACAGACACTTTACTCTTAAGCCAAATTTCAAGTTCTTCGTGGAGAAGCAGGTGAGAGAATTTACTGAAAGGTGGGTAAGAACAGTAAGAATACTCTGTATAATGTCTCTACTTTCAGCATGTACTTGTAAGACACACAAAAGAACACATCTAGGAAAGGGTACTCACTCTTTATAATCATAGTAGTTCTGAATCTGTGGGTTTCCTTGGCCCAAAGTAGCTCTCCTCCTAATGGAACATCTCCTTTACACCTTTCTATTTACTGATGCTTTCTATGTTTCTTTTACTTTTTTCAAATTAATTTATTGACTGCCCCCACCACATCTCCACCACCCTTATGGCAATAAAAAAATAAAAGAATTCAAATTTGTCAGTGACACTCCAGCATCAAACTAAACTCTACACCATTAAGATACAAACAACTGGGTTACATCTTGCTGCAGTACTTTATTTTTTATCTCTGAGCTCATTAAAATAAATACCAGTAATAAATTGTGGTTAATTTAATCAGATTTACCACCCCCTATACTCTCACACACACACCCCGCTATATAATATGGGTCTAACAATGAAAATGTTATTAGAATTATTTTCATTATTGTTGATGTGTTGTGATTTTTGTCATTATAACTAATATCATCATCATCATCATCATCATCATCATCAATATAATCGTCATCACCATCATTATGGTCTTACTATTACTGTCATTGTTGTCTCAGAGAAGTGAGTGGGAGGAGTTCTGGTTATGTATTTATTATTGTTGTTATTCTCATTATTACTGTTATTTCTGGAGTTGTTTCCTCTCTAGTCACCCCCACCCCGCCACCGCCAGCTACTTACCTTAAACACTTCTTCACTTTCCCCTTCTTCCTCCACCTCACCCCCCCATCTGCTAGAACCCTCCTCCCACTGTCTGTTTAGCAACTCACTCCTTCCTCTCTGTCAGTCTATTGATTTATTTATTATTTATCAACCACTCCAGCTTGTCACTTTGTCTACCTTACCTGCTGTTTCTTTTATCATCTTGTCACTTATTTATCTATAATTCAATTTACCATGTTCCACCCTCCTCCCCATCACTTCTTCCACAACACCCCTCCTCCCCGTCCCACCAATACTCTGCATCTAACTCCTCCTTTCTTTCTCTCTGGTTGTCAAATTCCAGACTTTATGGTTATTTTCTTATCATGTCCCTTCTCTCCACTCACACTAATATTGTTTCCATCTTCCCCTCTCCAAGATGGTTGTGGTGATGGGGGCTGTGGCCCAGCACAGCAAACCCCCACCCTCCTAAGTTGGAACAACAAAAGATGCTTCACCATAACTAATTTACTACATTTTCCCTTTTCTTCTTAGTCAATTTGTCTGTTGCCTGACAGTCAATCATGTGTGTTTGTGCGTATATATTGTAGTTTTTTATATGTATATCTATGTATAAAACAAATGTGTGGAGTGTGTGTGTGTGTGTGTGTGTCACACACACACACATACGTTTACTTTCACCTTTTTTTTACTTATGAGTGTAGGCATTTATGTCTGTGGTTAAAATATTTTGAGTATATTTCAGAAGTACTGTTTATACAAGTTAAAATGAATTAATAAAGCCATACAGTATGGATATGTGTTACAATTTATTTCACTCAGTTTCCAGAATAAATTGTCCATAGATCTGATATTTTGGCATAAAATGCCCTATTCTTAGCCTGAAAATACATTAGAAGGCTTTAGATGTTCATCAAACTTCATTCTGTCACTAAAATGATCACCTACCCATCATGCCTTCTTTATTTGGTGCTCCTTTGTGTGAACAGACGTCTCTAATAATAGGCTTCTTTGCAAATGCAGTACTGGTAGGGTACAGTAGCCTTTCCTAGAGTAACATGAAAATCTAGTCAATGTCTTCAGCTACTCTGATATAATGACAATAGCAGTAATTATGATTAGCTTCCATTTCTCTCCTTCTCACAAGACTTGTCACTTGGTAGCATAATGAAAGTAAAATATTTGTATGATGCCTGTATATGAAATATGATATTGCATGATGGTGAAACATGGGCACTGAATAAAAAGGATGTACAGTGGCTGGAAAGAAGAACAGTATACTCTGCTGGATGTGTAACGTTAACATGAATTCATGATGGACCTGAAGAGAGTAGAACTGAGTATAAGAAGTATCAACAATAGTATTTGAGAGTGGTGCACTGTACTGGTATAGACACGTGATGCAGGATGACAGTTGGGGGGAAATTGTCAAGTCAGCCCATGAAAAGAACCTGCAGAAATGGAAGGCTGAGAAACATGGATAGAAGGGATGAAAGCTGATCTCTGGATGCTGAACTTCACAAAAATGACAAGGGACTAGCAAGCTGGTGATGAGGATTGTAATGGCAGAGTAAACTGTGTTTGAAACTCATCCAACCTATACAAATATGGAAAAATGAGCACAAAATATCTGCCTCCCTTCTTCCTACTATATCTCTTTAGTAGCACACACACACACACACACACACACACACACGCACACACACTGAAACAACGACATTTATTATAGCATGTGTGTGTGTATCTGCATAAATACGCACCCATAAACACGCTCATATGTCCATGCTATTGGATGTTGTTATACATCACTACTTTATACATCACAAGCTTTCAATTCTTTCCTGATCCCCCCCCTTCTTTTCCATCTTGGCCCAAATCATCTTCTCATAGTTGTGGAGGCTGTCTGTGTAGCCTTTTTCAATCTCTTGGATGTCACTTGGCAACTGCACGGATTCACTTATTGTCTGAGAGAGTCAACAGCTGTGAGGCAACGCAAGTGTGTTGTGAGGATACAGTGGGCATCATTGTTGAGGAAAACGTAACATTGTTTGTTGTTATAATTATTAATGGTAATAAATGACTGTGTCAGTTAAGTGTTATAGGATATTTTAACCCTTTTTTTTTTACCATATTTCTGTTGAACAACTCCTTCCTTATTTCAATTAATTTTGAGAATAATAAAGAATTTGCTAAGATATCTTGGCCATTACCGAGCTGGTAAATGCAACATAAATTAACATGGAATTTTAATGGGAAATTTTGATTTAGATCACTTTGTATAGAAAGCTTGTGTCATAAAAAGCAGGGGCAGTTTTGGTTGGGTTGGGTTGGTATCAAAAGGGCTACTTTACTAAAAATCAGGTCTTTGGCAGAGTTAAAAACTGAAATGATAATAATTATGACTTTTTGCTGCATGAAGATATTGGTTTTAAAAATACTGATTAAAAGTTATGGTAGACAGCAGAAGAATCTGGTAAGAAACATTTTACAAGTGAAGCTGCTTGTTATAATCTTGAATGTGAGAATTCTTATCAAAAGTTATTTACAAATTTGGTGGGTCCCAAACAAATATTGTTATATCACTCTGCTTTACGTCACCATTGAAATGATCAGATGTGGCTTCCCATGTTTATTAAAGATTTTATCAGATTCTGGAAAATATGAACCAACTTCTACACTTTGGAGAGTTCGGCAGATTATATTGAATCCAGTAATCCACTGATGCTTATTTTATCAACATTGGATAGATGAACGATAAAGTAGATCTTGGTGGAACATAACAGAACTCTGTAAAGTGTTCTCACTATCACTATCAGTTCTACTATAGCCAGTGATTATGTGTGATTACTGCATGTTCATAAACTATCTCTGTATGTGTGAAGGTTATATAAGCATGCATTTATAATTGTGTGTGCATATATATGTGCATATGTGTGTATGTGTGTGTGTGTGGACTTGTGCACACATACATAAACACATATTTCATGCATAGTATAGGAATAAATTAACTCCTAATAAAATGTGTCCATGAGAAAACTTTACTGTCTACTATGTCTGTTCCATTAATATCTTTGAAAAAGACATCCACAATCTTATCGATGCATAAAACAGACACGGCACTCAGACAGATTACAGAGGTCACGCATTTAACAGAAAATAGACAGAACCTCAACAGAAAATGCGAATGGAGTAATAACCACCCACCACCTGCAACCTGAAAAACTAAAGGGAGAATCGTCATCATCATCATCATCATCATCTTCGTTTAACGTCTGCTTTCCGTGCTGGCATGGGTTGGATGGGTTGACCAAGGGCTGGTGAGCCAGGAGGCTGCACCAGACTCCAATCCAATCTAGCAATGTTTCTACAGCTGGATGCCCTTCCTAATGCCAACCACTCCAAGAGATAAGTGGGTACTTTTTACATGTTACCGGCATGAGGGCCAGTCAGGCAGTACTGGCATTGGCCACGCTTGAATGGTGCTTTTTATGTGCCACTGGCACAGGAGCTAGTAAGGCAGCATTGGCAATGAACATGCTTGATTGGTGCTTTTTACATACCACCGGCACAGGACCTGTCAGCCAGCACAGGACCTGTCGGCTGGCACAGGCATCGACCACACCCGAATGGGGATTTTTACATGCCACCAGCACTGGACAAGTCAGGTGGCACTGGCATCGACCACACTCGAATGGTGCCATGATAACGACTTCACTTGCCTCAACAGGTCTTTGCAGGTGCAGTTTATTGCCCAATAATTGAAGGGTACTCTTAAATGGGCTGGTTATGCTGCACTGGCTAGGCCACAGTTATGGTCTCACTTGCTTTGCTAGGTCTTCTCAAGCATAGCATATCTCCAAAGGTCTCGGTGACTTGTCATCGCCTCACTGAAGCTCAATATTCAAAGGTCGTGCTTCAACATCTCATCCCAGGTTTTCCTGGGTCTACCTCTTCCACAGGTTCTCTCTACTGCTAGAGTATGACACTTTTTCACACAGCTGTCGTCATCCATATGCAACAGTGCAGTTGTCTCTCTTGCACACCACATCTGATGCTTCTTATGTCCAACTTTTCTTTCAGGGCACTTATACTCTGTCATGTATGTACACTGACATTACACATCCAGTGGAGCATATTAGCTCCATTCCTTGCAAGCTTACGCATGTCCTCAGCAGTCATGGTCCATGTTTCACTGCCATGTAGCATGGCTGTTCGCACACATGCCTCATACAGTTTATCTTTTACTCTGAGTGAGAGGCCTTTTGTCACCAGCAGAGGTAGGAGCTCCCTGAACTTTGCTCAGGCTATTCTTATTCTAACAGCTACACTCTCAGAGCAACCTCCCCCGCTACTGTCTTGGTTACCTAGGTAACAGAAGCTATCAACTACTTGTACATTTCCCCCTTGGAATGTAACAGAAGCTGTTTTCTGCACATTTTCAGTGTTTATTGCCCCTGAGCATTTGCCACACACAAAAACTATCTTCCCAGTTAGTCTTCCTTTGATATTGCTGCATCTCTTGTGTCCACAGTTTACACTGGGTACATCTTATGGAGTTTCTACCTACACCTTTTCTACAGATCAAGCAGGGCCATCTACCTGAAGGGATTTGTGGTTTGTCTGCCTTCCAACTTACTAGGATTTTGGTTTTTGCTAGATTGACTCTAAGACCCTTCGATTCTAGACCTTGCTTCCACACCTGAAACATCTCCTCTAGTTCTGATAGTGACTCAGCTATTAGAGCAAAATCATCAGCATATTCTGTCCACCCTGAAACCTCATCGCTATCATCTTTATTTCTTGTTCTAGTTCTTCACCAATTACTCCCACCTTCTCTTCCATAATGTTAGTAACCATGCATCTCTTCTCCAGCAAGAAACCTCTTGTGTCTCTCTCTTTGGACTGTGACTTTTCATCACTTAACATAAAGCTGCCTCACTCTTTGCTGTTGTCCCACTCACCTGGTGGGGATCACAATCATGCAAATCTTTAGTGTTGGTGACACATAAAAGCGCCCAGTGAACTATGTAAACTGGTTGGTGTCAGGAAAGGCATCCAGCTGTAGAAACCATACCAAGCAGATACTGAAGCATGATGCAGTCCTTTGACCCATTGGATCTTTTCAAATTGTCCAACCCATGTCAGAATGGAAGGCAGACATTAAAAGATGGTGCTGCTATTGAAGATGACGATGATGATGGTTATGATAATGAAGAAGAGGATGATGTTGGTGTGTGCGTGTGTGTGTTTATTTTTACATTGGTAAAAGCTATTGTTAAAAGAAATGTTGTTAATTTTCTGTACCATAACAGTTCAACAAACAAAGATTAGTAAATAGGTACCAGACTGAAATAAATATTGGCATTGATATGATCAACTAAAAACTCTTGAAATCAGTGCTTGAGTACAGCCACAGTCTAGAGGCTAAAACTAGTAAAATAATAAATGAATAGCTGTGATTAAGACACAACTAAAATTATTCAGTCCTTGCTATAGGTCATTCCCAGTCAGTCTCTTTTCTATAAGATTTAACCAGTTGGACTGACCATGCTACAGTTCTGCTTCAGTTTTGATCTTTGTTTCAGGATTCCCTACCATTTTAGTTCTGCTCCAAGAGGAATTTTTATAAGACTTCCCCAGTTGAACTTACTAGAGCTACCCCGTCAATAACAACTCCTAAATGTCTGAAAACAATGTACATTGTGGTTTATTGTCTTTGCTGTCTTTTCTAGATGTAGATGAATGTTTGCTTGATAACAGCACTTGTGGAGAAACCTGCATCAATCTGGAAGGCTCTTATGAATGTATATGTAGCTCTGCTGGTATGAAACTCTCCTATGACAGATTCTCATGTATAGGTATGTAGCCTGCTGAGTGATTTTCTTCCATATAACTTTAAAATTTTTGCAAATGATTAATCACACAGGTATGCAGGTGGGTAACTTGTGTACAATTTTAAAATTTTGTTTGGATCAGTGTCTTCTTTATTTAATTTTCATTTTACATTGTATCTTGTCAAAAAGAAAATGGCTAACAAAATGGAAAGCTGGCAGCTGATGTTATTTCAAACTACTCTGATGTGTGTTTCTAGCAAAAGCACAGTTCACAAAAACTATAACTAGATATTATTTAAATCTTTAAACAGTGTGAGCCCTGCATAACCGTCAGATATTTTATCAACTTGCGGTGCTGATTTCAAATATTATGGCTGCTACTTATAATAGTCTGACTTGCCTCTCAAGAAAGAGAATAAGTTTTCTCTTTAACAACATAATATCTTTAAAGCTAGATTTTGTCATGGCAGGGTCTCTGGGACTGTTTGGTGGAAAGAATACAGAAACAATGACTTGTGTGTTGCTGTAGATGAAGTAATACATCAATCAGCATGTTGAGCTGTCTTCAGATCAAAGATCTAGTCTAAATAATCACAGCAGAGTGGACTCCACTAAAGGTAGCAACGGCCAGTTGTTGGAGTTAAGCTGAGACTAAGTCCAGCACACCATATTATGGTAAATGTCATGGATAAGGAGGAAATATGGTAATAATAAATAATCATTTTGTGATGAGTAGTGAAGACTACTCATCACCAAATTGTGATTTGTTGCTTCACTTATCTTGTTATTGAGAGAAACATAAATCTCTCAGCATCTTATTCACCTTCCTCCACAGATCTATGCTATGAAATGAATTAAATATTGATATCCAATAATATATTTACATTGCCTAAATACATTGATGTAGCCTACGAAGTAACGTAGCAATGACTAAATAATGATATCAAAATATGTAATATGTTATTCAAAAAAAGATTATGTTTTACATTCAATTCCATTTAAATAGTCATACACACTCTGGATTTCCTACACCAAAATACTGATGCTTCAATTGTAAGGATTCATCTGTGTCTTCATCATATCATCTGCATGACTAGATTCTTTGCACTTTTTATCACCTAATTATTAAAGAATTTCTTTTTTTTGTACTTTAACATTACAACTTATAGCTGGGTCTGGCAGTTCCACATACCAGGATCACGACTTAAATAAATTTTCAAAATGAAATTACTAATGTAGAATTATTAGAAAAATAGCAGTGAGCAAATACAAGCTACACAACTACACAGTTGAAATACATTTATTTGAACATCAGATGCCAAATACGGAGAGTAGAATACAAACACAGAGTAACACAGAGAACATATAGTAGCATAAGGACAAAGTTTTCTCCTTCTGTGTACATTATTTCTGATTAATATTTTTTTGCATGTTATTTTGAACGTGTTGCTGTTTACTATGGCTAGGTGACCATTAACTTAATGTTATTAAAACAAATGTATTATGAAAGTTTACTTTTGTGTTTGGTTTTATTATAGAGATTTTATTGTTTTATTTTTTTTCTGTGACTTATTATAATTCTTGTTTTTCATATCGCTTTGTGTGAAGAAATTTTTTAAATTCTACTCTATCAATTTGTATAATATTACATGATTTTTTTTATTTTTGATATTATTATTTTATTATTATTGTTGTTGTTTTTCTTTTGACTGTCTGTAGATATCAATGAATGTGTGGAAGGTTTTAATCCCTGTGAAGAAAACTGTGTGAATACCATTGGGTCATTCTACTGTGAATGTTTGACACATGGATTTGAACTCACTTCTGATGGTTTCAACTGTTCTGGTCTGATATTCCTTTATATTCTTCTTAATATCTTTGAGTGTATAAAGTGGTGAGCTAGCAGAAACTTTAGCATGCTAGGCAAAATGCTTAGTGGTATTTCATCTGTCTTTATGGTCTGAGTTCAAATTCCACCGAGGTCAACTTTGCCTTTCATTCTTTCAAGGTCAATAAATTAAGTTCCAGTCGCATACTGGGGTCGATCTAATTGGCTGGTCCCCCTCCCCAAAAGTATCAGACCTTGTGCCTAGTGTAGAAAAGAATATCTTTGTGTGTATGTGTACACATGCATACACAAACTTGCACACACACACACACACACACACACTGTTTAAAATTGCTTGTTTGGTATTGTGGTACTGCTAGAAGGAGAAGATTCAAGATGTTGTAGGTGTGGAGTATTGTTGTGGTGGCAGTATTAGTGCTGCTGTAACTGTCGTGGAGTTAGTATCAGTTCAAAATGATTCCATCATCAAATGTATTGTCACTGTTTTATATAATAATGTTATCAATAATAATAATGATGATAATAATAATAGTAATAATAATAATAATAATAATAATAATAATAATAATAATTGCCACAGATTTGCTTGTCAGTTGCTTGACCTTAACTAGTTGAGCATGTCCCTGAGTGGCTGATGATATGTGCATCTCTGGTCACAAGCAGGAGTAGTGGGGAAGCACCAGAGCCATGTGTTGAGGGGAATTGTTTGGAGTTTGAATAATTGACCTCTGGAAACATGGGTGTTTCATTCATCATCCTTAAACAAACCTTATTCAGGAACCTTTTGAGTGGGATGGGTTACTTGACCTGAAGAAAATTCTAACTGGGCCCCACCTGCAAATTCATGCGCAGTTTATCTTGATATGAGATCGCCATGTCGTGCATATAGGGTTGTGAAGCATGTGCCTGGTGTACCCCTATCAGATGGGTAGTCATGATGGGTATATTGATCTTCATATATTCGTATTTTAATGTCACTTAGATGGCACACATTGCTCTCTCACTCAATGATTATTATTATTATCATCATTGTTGTTGTTGTTATTATCATTATTATTATTATTATTATTATTATTATTATTATTATTATTATTATTATTATTATTGAGTGAGAGAGTAGTGCATGCCATCAAAGTGACACTGGGGTAAAATATACGAAGCCCAGTATACCCATCATGACTACCCGTCTGATAAGGGTACACCAGGCACATGCATCTTGAACTCAGTGCCCGAGTACAGCCATATGTGCACGACATGGTGATCTCATATCAAGATAAACAGCGCATGACCTTGCAGGTGGAGCCCAGTTAGAATTTTCTTCTGGTTGAGTATCCCATCCCGCTCAAAAGGTCCCTGAATAAGGATTGTTTAAGGATGTTGAACGAAACACCCATGTTTCCAGAGGTGAATTATTCAAACCGCAAAGAATCCCTCTCAACACATGGCTATGATGCTCCCCCCTACTTCTGCTCATGATCAGAGATGCACATATCGTCAGCCACTAAGGGACATGCTCAATTGGTTAAGGTCAAACAACTGACAAGCAAATCTTTGGTATTGAGCAGAATATTTGCTGTAGCCCATCTTTTATACCAAGACAAAACAATGTACATGATAACACTTCCAATCAGTTAAGATCAAAAGCCATGAGAGGCACTGTCTGGTATTGCATCAGGGCATGTATTGCATCAGGGCTGTCATTATTATTATTGTAATTATTATTATTATTTCTTTTTCTGAAATCTGAGGAAGGGAGTAGTCAATTACATTATTTTATTGACCCCTGAAAAAATGAAAGGCAAAGTCGACCTCAGTGGAATTTAAACTCAGAACATATTGCTAAACATTCTGTCTACTCACCTCCTTCTGAATAGTAATAATAATAATAATAATCATTTCTACTATAGGCACAAGGCCTGAAATTTGGTGGGAGGAGGCTAGTCAATTACAGTGACCCCATTTCTTTACTGGTACTTAATTTATCAACCCTAAAAGGATGAAAGGTAAAGTTGACCTCAGCAGAATTTGAACTCAGAATACAGCAACAGATGAAATGCTGCTAAGCACTTTGCCAGGTGTGCTAATGATTCTGCCAGCTCACCACCTTAATGACTTGGCACTGAGACTGAGGAAAAGCATGCCAGGTGTTTTAGAGGGCAAATGAGATTTTAGGTTTAAAGGATGATTTACATTGCCATAATGCACAATGTGTGCATTATGGGTTCTAAGCACTTGAAAGACTGCTGAAAACTGCAGGAGGGTTCTAAAGACTGCATGAGGATTCTGAACATTTGAAAGACTGCTGAAAATTCGTGGATACCTAAGGTTACAGGTAGTAACTTGCTATTCACATAATTTCTATCAGGAATGAGACCAAACCTGAGCCAAACCAAAATAATATGTCATAGCAGCTCAGTTGGTGCCAGAGTAATATTCCATTGTTAAGTATAGTCTGTGAAACTTCCTCAGTAAAAGAGTTTCCTTCTAGTTTTGAGTAGTATTCAGTTGGTCACTCAACTGGATTATCAATTACCATGTAAATGGTTGAGTATTCCAAAAACACAAGTGTCTTTAATGTAATTTGCAGGCAGAATCGGTGTGACAGACCTGGTTCTTTAAATTACTGGTTGAATACAGACCAGACCTTATATTTTCCTTAACTGAACAACTGCCATTAGTGTCAGCACCCTACTTTCTGCAATCTATCTAACTGGCTTCCATACAGTTTCCATCAAACCAGTTTCACTCATAACATTTGGTCAAACTGAGGCTATGGTAAAAGGAACTTGTCCAAGATGCCAGTCAGTGGGGCAAAACCTAGATCCTCATAATTGTGAAGCAAACACCTAAATCCTTCAATCATGTTACATCCACAAACCACTCTGGGCTTCCATTTAAAAAAAGAAGTTTCCATGGTTTAATAAAAAGACAAATCAGGTGGAAGAAAATAGGCGTAAATGTTTTGGAACTAGGGTGAGAATGAAACTAAGGAATGTAAATTTTTTCATTGTCACAAGACCACAACTTTGAAAAGTGGTTTAATCTTTTGAACTGACACAAACAAAGTACAGGCACTTATTTTATTGGGCCCATGAGATAGAAAGCAGTCAACCATTGTGAGATTTTGACACAGAGTAATAATAACTAAATATATAATGAACTAATGATTGCCCCATCACTTCCCTCTTTAAGCTGAAATGTCCAATATAGCTATTTAATTATGAGATTAATAGTCCAATGAATATATAATGATGCTTAAGTGTTAGGTTGTTGGGATTATGATAAGAGAAGTATCATAGAAATTGTGTCATTGTGATTATAGATTTGTCGAGATGCTTTACACCTCTCATTTGCAATGCCTTCACATTGTAACAATATAGAAAATATTCTGATTTTACACATAGAACTAAAAGCTTGTTAAGAGAAGTCCAGCAGGGGAATGTGATATCAGTAAAAGTACCAATAATAATAGATATAATTATTTATTATGGTAATACAATGAAGCAAAAGCAATGTAGCTTTAATTAATTTATAATTAATATAGATTTCACTAACAAATACATTTAAGTAATGATACAGACATGTCACAATGTGCGATTCTGTTTTTTTTTTCTTTTTTAAACTTGTGACTCATTTTGAAAAGTTTAACTAAATTGCATTTAATTCTGTGAATATATTAAGTAAATATTTTAAAAATCAATGTTCTTTCTTTCTGTTTCCTATATTCACAGATGTTGATGAATGT
Organism: Octopus sinensis; assembly: GCF_006345805.1. NCBI lineage: Eukaryota > Metazoa > Mollusca > Cephalopoda > Octopoda > Octopodidae > Octopus > Octopus sinensis. The sequence continues at coordinate 17,240,976 of NC_043009.1, read as the reverse complement.
GCCTCAGAATTAAAGAATGGATGTGACCAGCTCTGTTACAATGTACCTGGCTCTTATGATTGTGACTGCAACCCTGGTTACTGGATGGACACTTCATTGGATTGCATAGGTAGGCAACCGTTTCTTGTGTCTTTTGTTTTTCCTGTCAATTACAGTGATTTCTTTTTGGTACAAGACCAATTTTATAAAAATATGTTAGAAGTTGAATTGTTCTGTTTATTCTTGAGAACATCAAGAAAATGCATTCTACTTTTCGTTCCCTTCATCTCAATGTGTTTGCAATTCCAGGAACTGTCTTCAAGCTGTATCTTCTCTCAACTCCTTTCATAATTACATTGATTTCTGGCTTCTTTATTTAGAGTTATTCCTGTTTGTCTCACTTAACCCTTTTGTTACCAACCCGGCTGAAACCGGCTGTGGCTCTGTAGTACAAATGTCTTGTTTTCATAAGTTTTGAATTAAAATCTTCCACCAAACCTTAGTCACAATTTATGTTCCTAACACTAGCTGAATGATGGCTAAGTTATTTTATTAAATTCTTTGTTATATTGAAAGAAACACAGAGCATCTCAAAATAAATACGGTAACGAAAGGGTTAAATAAACTGGCTACTTTCATTTCTCTCCATGTTCTTAGAAAGAATAGGTATTAAATAATGTGATGTTTTGAGCTGAGATAAGAGGTGGAGATGGTGAGCTAGATTGGGTGGGGTGAGTGTGGCAAAAATAATGTCAGGTGAAGTCAATCAAGTGTACCTTTTCACAGGAAGGAACCAGTTCACAGGTAGGATGCTGTAGGCAAGTGAAAGTTCTTTCTGGCCATTCATTTATTCTGCTGGTTTGTGATGGAGACCAGAGCCTTCCTTCTTCTTCTGTACAATAGGGAGAGCTGCAACAAAGGATGTCTTTGAAAAGTGGGTGGAGGAAAAAGCCAAATTTGAGAGGGAGGTGAAGAGATGGATTAAGGAAGGCATTCTAATGATGTGGGAGGAAGAAGTGGAGAATGAAGCGTTGTTGCTGATGATAGTTGTTCAGCTAATGAAGAATAAGATCTGGCCAGTGGACATGGTTTACCATTTGGTATGTCACAAAGGTAGTGAGACTACAGATGCAGATGGAAAGACCTTGCAAGAATCAAAACAAATGATCGGGGCTTCTATGATAGTTGAGTTGAAGTCAGTCTACCTGCAGCCTTTTGTAGCCGAGAAGTAGAAATACCAGCTTGTGAAATGCAGGAGTAATATCTATGGTTTGATAGAACTCTATGCTGACAATCATGGCAACAACTCTCAAGATGGCATTAGAAAAAAAGGACAGAGTGAAAGGGGCCACCAACACCTTAGAAAACATCTTGGTGGATGAGACAGTGGTGATGGCAGCGTAGGTTATGGATCATCTGAAAATGTTTGGGTTGGCTGTGAATATCAGCATGGGTCTGAAATTTGTTACTGGATGGAGTGAAAAGGATGAAGTACAGGATAGATATATGTATATAGATAGATAGATTGTTATATAGATGTATACATATAGATATATAGATATCTATATATTTAGGTGTGTGTGTGTGTGTGTGTGTGTGTATGTGTGTGTGTGTGTGTGTGAAACACTTTGAGAACAAAAAAGATGTCAAGAAAGAATATTATAAAACCGCTTAAGTAATACAGTAATCAAGATAGGGGAAAGTAAAATATATTTTTATTTCTTTATATAATCTTTCTAATTTAGAATATTTTCTTTGGTAGTCTTGCTGGTGTTTCTTAGTGTATATTTAGAAACATATTTTTAAGGATGTGAGAATCTTGTTTTCTCTTTAATCCAATTTAAACTTTGTATTACATAGAATTGGAAAATATCAGGTAAAAACAAGAATTTTCTTTTATTTTGGTTACTAACAACACAGACTACAAGATCAGCGCCTAACTTTGACGTCTGTGAAATGTGATGCAAGATAAATCTCGTCATAGACACTGTACATGAATATTGTTGGTAAGCTTTCTCTATGGCTAGAAAGACAGAGTTACCTCTCAAAGACATAACAAAATCTCTTATTTGATGATTACCAACAAATAATGCTTGGTTATATTTATTGTGGAAACAGTCAAACAATAATAAAATGGTTTCATCTTTACTTCAAGCATAAGTCATTGACACCAAGTCTCCAGGCACAAGTGCAGAAGAAGCAAAAGGCACCAGGCTCCATTACCTATGGTTGCAGAGAAATCTCACTTGCTTACTTGCCAACTAACTCCTGCCTGTGAAACGGTGCACATTAGACTCAGCAATGACACCCTGATCTCATGCCATTTCCGCTCTACTGGTCATTCATTAAAACACCTGTCTGTGTTCGGATTGCCTTTGCACAGGAGCCATCTTGACTCCAGCCATCACCATGAACAGGAATTAATCTTCTCTTTTCACTTCTTTGCACCACATGGGCTCAACTTCCCTCCCCTCCTCACCTCTCTTCATCTGACACCTACTTCCTCTCCTCACTCCTACCCACTTCACCTCTCTTGCTCTGACATCCAACTTCTCTCTTCATTGATACCCCTCCATTCACACTCCGCCCCCACACATCCCACTCCCACATACCCCACCCTGCCCCCAATGTAGACACCATGTGCCCACATTGCAGTATATGCTGTTGCAGGGTGTTATTCAATGGTAAAGCACCATTTCCAATCAGTAGAAGTTGATGAAAGAATTCCTCAGCTAAGGGGTCGCTGTAGAGGTGAGCTCACATATTGCTGCTTAACGAAAGCTGACGAACAAACCTTCACAGAGGTGAAAACTTCACACACACATAGATCTTGTCAGCTCATGGACCCTGTGGTATGACTGGTAATATTAAACGGAAACCCCCTGCGAGGACAACAGTAATGGCAGTACTGTTTCTAATATCCCTTTGTGACCTGTCTTGGGCTTCTAGTGCACCACAGTGTGCCATCATGCATTCATCCCAGACGATAAGTGTAGTTTAGAGCAGAACTTCTGCCATCGGTGATCGTTTTCAAATATTACACATTTGGACATTGCTGAAGTGAGTTTTCTTGAGCATGAATAGAGGCAGTTTTCTTTGCGGCCCTTGTTTAAAGAGATAAATGAGAATGTCTTCGTTTTGGTGGAATGGGTGAAAATAGCAAACAATTAAGGAACATATAATATGGAAGGCATAACAATTTGAAGTTGTGCATTGTATAATTTGATTTTTAGTAATGAATGAAAGGATGTGGGAAAATGCATATGTCAATTTGTATACCGTTATTTTGAGACAAAACGGTAAACTGTGAATGATTTGGTTATGCTCTGTCTTGATAAGCGTAATGCATGCTGTTAGCTGATACATAGTGGAGTTGATTACTGGTGTAATGGAAGTTATTGTTTGTCTAGAAGTGAAGTGGGTGGGTGGGTGGCTACAATTTGCATGGAAGTGAATTATGTTCTTAAGAAGGATCACAAACTATGTACTTTTCATGGAATAAAAAGGGGTTAATATGATTTTGACCAGAAATCTTGTTTTCAAAATTATAATTACCCACTTCTTCCCACTGAAATTTCCTAATTTTTGACTGTTTTCTGAATTTTGTTTTTGGAAATCGATCAATGGAAATTGCAGATGTGTTACCAGCACCGGTGGCATGTCGAAACTCTACTTGTGAAGACCCGTTGAGGCAAGTGAGGATCAGAATGGAAATCGATCAATGGAAATTGCAGATGTGTTACCAGTGCCGGTGGCATGTAAGAGAACCTTCCGTTTCGCGACCGTTGCCAGCACCGCCCCGTTTCATGTCCGTTGCCAGCCTCGCCTGGCCCTTGTGCCGGTGGCACATAAAAAGCACCATCCGTTCGTGGCCGTTTGCCAGCTCTGTCTGGCACCTGTGCGGGTGGCACGTAAAAAGCACCCACTACACTCACGGAGTGGTTGGCGTTAGGAAGGGCATCCAGCTGTAGAAACACTGCCAGATTTGACTGGGCCTGATGAAGCCTTCTGGCTTCACAGACCCCAGCAGAACCGTCCAACCCATGCTAGCATGGAAAACGGACGCTAAACGACGACGATGATGATGATGATGATGGAAAAATACAGAGATTACGAATGTGGATAATTTAATTTGTTTTCAAAAATTTAATTTTTCTGAAAGAAATACCAAATACTCCTTACCCCACCTTGGCCACCCATTGGCTACTCACTTTCAGATGAAATGCAAATCTCCTGTATGGAAAACATAGGAATGTGAGTGAATTGAGGAAAGAAATAAGTGGTGGTGGTGGTGGTATGCAAATGTCATCTGAGACATGCTAGAAACAACAGGTAAAGGACAGGTTTTCTGAGATAACTTCTTTGTAAGTTTAAATGGAAGATCAGGTTTTGAAATACGCTCCTCACAAACAGGAATGGTAGAATAGGAAAAGGTAAGTTCCATAGGATTTCAGCTGTAATTTAGGGCACAGCAAGGAATAACATAATTCATACAGAACTCTGTGTGTGGCAAAGGAAGTTATTTTTGTATACCTTTCTTAATTCCAAAACAAGGAACTGTAGTGAAGCTGTAATATGTTAACAGCAGGTCTCCATACATTATAATGAGAAAACGAAAGAAATATAATGCCTAATTCTACACACACATGAAACATGGGATGAAAGTGAAAATTACCTTAAAATTGTACGACATGACAGTATTTCTCTGCCGCTTTTCCCCTCTCTTTGTGCCACTTTCTTTCACCTTCACCAATAGAACATACAGCATCAATTTTGTGCAGGCTTTCTTTCACTTTCGACTCTAGAACATACATAGGGTATGGAACATCAGCCTCTGTCTCTCACCCGCTGTCCCTGTCATCTTCTCCCATAGAAACTTGTTTCCAGTCTCTGTTTCTCTCTCTTGTCTCTCTGTTCTTTTCTCATTCTGTGTTTCACTCGGTCATTCCGTAAAAATAAGATGTATGTACGTGTATATGAAATAGACATGTGAGTGTGTGTGTGTGTGCAAGAGAGAGAGAGAGATAGAGTGAATGAGTGAAGGTGTGTGTCGTAATGATGGATGTCTGTTAAGGTACACACTCATATAGAAAATGTGACGTCATCGTTGTCGCGGTCGTATAAAATGCTTACGATAGTTGAGTTACGGAAAAGATTACAATTTAAAATTTTTGTAATGGAAATATGTCAATGAAAATAAAGTTTAGCTGGTAGCAGAAATGGTACTGAATCTTTTGATACCCCATATGTCAAAGTCAGCATGCACACACACATACACACACACAAACTCTCTTTTATAGTTATATATAAATATATAATTGGATTGTCAACTGAATCTCTCTATTTAATTTCTTGTTTGTAATTTGCATTATACCCATATTTATGTGGTACTGAACTGATATACCTGTGAATTGGATGTTTTACACACTTCTTTGAAGGAATTACTTTCTTTGGTCTATTACTATACACACACACACACACACACACACACATACATATATGTATATACACATTTATATATATACATATATATATATAATACACATTTATATACATATATACACATTTATGTACATATATATACATATATATACACATATATACATACATGTATAGACATATATATATACATACATACATACATACATATATATATATATATATATATAGGAGATAAATAAAATATATGCTACATACAAACATATATGTACGTACCTACATCTACATGTATATATACATGCATATATAAATAATTATACGGAAGTACAGGACATCACAATAAGACGTAGAAACAGAAAAAGCCAAAAACAAAAAACAAGAAAACGGAAAACGAAAACCAAATACAGGACAGGTTACACAAGGACAAAACCCCCGTCATCAGCTGTCGCTAGAGGAGTCAGGCATGTTTCGAAGGCATAACAGAACACTAATCCAATAGGCCTTCCTGCGAGAGAATTAAAATAAAATTTCAAGCAGCGGGGCACAATGAGTACGAACACAAACAAGACGTAACAATAAGACTGCAAAATTAAAATACATGTACAAAAACAAACACAAGAGGACGAACGAAAAAGCCTTTTCTGGCTAGACAACAATAAACAAAAACTGCAAAAATAAAAATACATGTACAAAAAGTACAATTAGTTACAAAACGAGAAAATAACAAGAATACTTACAGGAAATTAACCACACAAGGGACGAACGAAGAAGCCTTTTTGCTGGCAAGGACGAAAGTGTAGTAGCAGCGCGTGGAGGCAGTCTTTTCAATAGTGGTAATACTATATGTTATATGTGTGTGTGTATATATATAATTATATATATATATATATAATACATACATACATACATACAAACATACATAAGGGAAAGGTGATCATGCACCTACATTGTTACTGGTGTGATTACAGACAGACAGACAAAGGGTTTTATATATATATAGATTAAGCACATGTTAAATATGATTGTAAATACTTCCAACTATATACATACATACATACACACATACATACATGAATATATATATATATATATATATATATATATATATATATATATATATATATACATATACATATATATATATATATATATATATATATATATATATATATATATACATATACATATATATATATATATATATATATATATGTGTGTGTATGTGTGTGTGTATATCTATCTATCTATCTATATATATATATATATATATATATATATATATATATATAGTTAATTCAAACAAGAAAACACAAAAAAACAAAAAAACACAACAACGCGAGGATGTGGAACAAAAAAAGTATTATTGGATGCTCAGGAAAGAAGGGAAGAAGGAGGGTCTACCGTTTCGAGCGGAGCTCTTCATCGGAAACATAGGAGAAGGAAAGATCCCGAGAAGGGAAGACAGAGGAAAAAAATCACCAGTGGTACTCTATATATATTTCGTTTTAGGATTTGATTTGCAAGATTCTTTATATGAGTTTGTGTGTTGAAGCATATTCTGTTGCGTCTGGGGAGAGTCATTTTCTTTTTGTGCCTTATAATTTAACACACTGACCGGTAAAATTTCCACTTATTTCTTATTTTTATTTTTCTAAAATTTTGATTGTATCTTGCAACCTTTCCAATAGTCTTGACTTTGTCCATTATTTAATGGACAGAGTCAGGACTATTGAAAAGGTTGCAAGACGCAATGAAAATTTTAGAAAAATAAAAATAAGAAATAAGTGGAAATTTCACCAGTCAGTGTGTTAAATTATAAGGCACAAAAAGAAAATGACTCTCCCCAGACACAATAGTATATATATATATATACACTTTATTAAAAAGCAGCAAAAATATCACAAAAACTGTTACTTGTTTCATGTTCTCGTTCATTGGACAGTTTTGTTTATATATATATATATATATAAATATATATATGCAGGGTGCAGTGAATTAATTGTCAACTAAATTATGCAGATATATTTAGCAAAATTACATAAAAATTTTTGGAGATACTAAAGATTAAATTTATTCAATAAAATTACCATTGGCCTCCAGACAACTTCGGAATCTCCTGGAACTCTTCTGGATTGTCTCCTTGTTTAAGTTGGTGAATATTGCCATAACCCTAGCCTTCAGTTCATCTTTGGTGTTACAAGGAGTTTTGTTGGTCTCTTACTCAACTGCACCCCACATATATTAATCAAGGGGGTTGCAGTCTGGGGAGTTAGGTGGCCGGATGTTAGGGGTGATGTGGTGGCAGAAATTGTTTGACAGTCATGACTGGGTTCTCCTGCTTGTGTGGTAGAATCCTGTTGACAGACATAGGGTCTTCCAGCATCCACCTTCTTGACTCAGGGCAGCAAGGCATGTCATCATCACTAGTGATCACTCCAAACGCCATGATTTTGACTGAATGTTCGATATTTATCGCCCTCAGTACATGTTTTGGGATCTCAGATTGACACCCAACACTCTGAAATGGAGCTTCTGGCAAGAATGCCAAGCAGTACAGCATGTCATTTCCAAATTTCTGGCGGGTGAATTGCGTCAAGGTGCTGTTTTTCTCACAGACAGTGCCCAACTGACTCTGCTATACTGTGTAGTTGACAAAATCAAAAACAATGTGCATGCATGAAATTAGAAATATAAAATGGTGACAATTTACCCAACTGCATACTGTACACACATACTTATAGTCAAAGGATACTCTTCTCTTCTCACTTTGGTTTCAACTATATCCAAAAAATAGGGAGTGGAGATTAAGAGGAGGAGGCGATGCAGTTTTTGTGGGTTTGTCTCACTGAAATACAATGCACTTCAAGTTTCATAGAAGTATAAAAGGAGGATTTATTCTTTATATTACTTGGATTTTTCCAACATGTATTTGTCTATAGTGATAATAATTTTGGCTGTAGACACAAGGCCTGAAATTTTTGGAGAGGGGTATAGTTTGATTACATTAACCCCAGTTCATAACTGATACTTATTTTATCAATCCTGAAAGGATGACTGGCAAAATTGATCTTGGCAGAAGTCAAACTCAGAATGAAAAGCTGGAAGAAATATTGCCAGGTATTTTGTCCGGCATGCTAAAGATTCTGCCAACTTGCAGCCTTAAATCTGATAGTGATGCTAAAGGTAGAGATGTGCTTTTTGGTGGTTGTAGTAGCAGTACCAGTGTGGTGGTGTTGGTGTTTGTTGTAGTGGTTCTGGTGATTGTGGAAACAGTGTGGATGTCGTTGTAGTGGTAATAGTAGTGTTCATGTGATGGTAGTGTCGACATGATGGTGGTGAGTTTTCTTACTATGGAAATGATATACTTCTGATAATAACAGTGATGCTGGTGATAATGATGGAAGTTTTGTGGTGATGATAATGGTGATGATAGCAATAATGTTGTTGATAATGAAGGTAGCTATGGTGATAATGTTAAATATGAAGATAATGAAGGTAGTTGTTGTGGTGATAATGCTAATGATGATGATGAAGATAATAATGGCTGTTGTAGTGATAATGTTGCTGATGATAATAAGGAAGGTGGTTGTAGTAATAATGTTGGTGAAGATGATGATGCTGGATCATCATAATGATCATCATCAACATCAACATCATCATTATCAATATCACAACAACTGTGTGGAAATGACACAGCTGCCAGTGATGAAGGACAAGGAGGAGGAGGAGGAGGGTGAGGATAACAAGGCAGATGATGTTAACTGGTAATAGAAATGAAGTTCTTATACATTTTCCCAATTATCAGGAATCACTTGTAATTCTTCCCAGTAGGTCTCTCCTGCTATTCAGATGCCAAACTTAGTAACACACTAGGGCCTCACTCCCCCATTACTCCACCCTCAACCATTATTTTTTCATTTAATAATGCACCAGCCACCACACCCATCCCCCCACTCCACACTCATGTGATGGAATCAGGTATGACAATTTTATTACTAAATGGGAGAAGGGAGTGACCCAGTTTACTTATCAGCTGCCCAAGGTAGATGCTGCCGGTAAGAAGGGGTGTGAAACCCTGTCAAGTTAATTGGTTCATATTGGTTTTGAGTTGTTTTTTTTTACCTGATATCAAACATTACTCACACACACACACACACCCACAAACATACACCAGACACACTCATAAACACATGTATGCACACAGATGTATATAACTGTGAGTGTGTATATATATGTGTGTGTGTGTATGTATATATATATATATAATATATATATATACATATTTATATGTCAGTATGTATGTATACATATATATATATATTTATGTATGTATGTATGTTTACATGTGCGCATGTGTGTGCATATGTGTATACATGTCTAAGAACTCATGAGTCAGAAAAAGAAGCAGGCTCTCATAAAGTGGTCAACAAACTGGAAAATTTGTTAGTTTTTTTCCTCCCTCTGAAACCAATTGATGAAATTGGCTAAAACAGATCTGTTGTGTAATTGAGCGTGTGTGTATTTGTGTACATACATATATGTGTGTGTGTGTATACATATATATATGTCTATATATATACATACACTCACACACATATATACATATACATACATATATATACACACGCATATGTATGTATGTATCCATGTATGTGTGTATGTATGTATGTTCTTTTCTATTTTTAATTATTCAAAGTCTTCGTGTAAAGAATTAACTAGTTTTCAACATAGATATGAAGCTTCATCACTGGAATGTTAGATAACAAAGTGTCATATTTTGAACTTGGGAAAAGTTTTGCATATTTGCATGTGTACGTGTGCACATGGATGTGTGTGTGTGTGTGAGTGTTTGTTTACATTTGCTTTTAGTTCTGTGTAAGTTGTACCCAACCAGTGATGATGATGATGTCACTTCTGTCAAAATACCATTTGCTTGCTGTGTACCTTCAAAACCATGTGGAATAAGAGAGCTCTTAACTTGAAAAGCAAATAAGGATCAGTGACAAGAAGGGCATCCAGTTGTAAACCATTGCCTTAAAACCATATTCAACTAACTCATGGGAAAATGGGGCATAAAAAATGAATGAACACATACATATCTACATCATTTACAGTGGATGGATTGGTGTCCTCACCTTGTTTGTTGTTACCACAATGTTTTGACTGATGTACTCTCCAGCCTTCATCAGGTGTTCTGGGGGAATTTCGAATCCAACCCTTAATTTGACTAATGGGGTACTCTGTTCTCATTCCTAAGGTATTCCTAAGTTAAAATAATTGGCAGTGAACACCACTGGAAAATACAAAAATGAAAAGAGGCAGCACATATGCTAGAACACAATAACTTCTTAAGCAGACCTCATGCAGATATGAATGTAATATGGGAACTAGTATTAAGAAAAGATAAAATATTAGATTTATAAGTCCAAAAATTCACTCTATAATTGCCTATGAGCCACTGACCTTTGGATTCTTAGTTCAATCCCAGGCAGGGACTTGGGAAATAATGTCAACAGGAAAAAAAAGCAGAAAATATACCTTTGGAATAAGAACAGCTACCCCATAAGTCAAATAATGGTTGGGTTCAAAATTCCATCAGAACACCTGATGAAGGCTGGAGAGTACCTCAGCTGAAATGATGTGGTAACAACAAACAAGGTGAGGACACCTACCTGTCCGTTGTAAATAATGTACATAATTCCTCATCTCAAAAATATAGATTACTAATAAATACATATCTATATGTGCACACACATGCATCTACATGTATGTATCAGAGTGTATATATGTAGTGTATATATATCTACATGTGTGTGTGCATATGTGTATATGTAGTTTCTCCTAAGTCTACCATATTCATATTTAGTAGTGTGTGTCCATATCTATCTGGTTGTTTGTCATTTTTTCCATTTCATCTTGGCTTGTTCCATCACTTGTCTCTGATACTTCTTTAATCTCTCATATATATATATATATATATATATATATAATATAAAAACATTGACAAACACACATATATATCCATTTCATCTGTGTGTAACAATATCTATCAGTCTGTTTATCGAATTGTGTATGTGTGTTGTTCTGTGTGCGTGTGTGTGTTTATATATTTTCTCCTCAAAGTCCTCAGTGACCAGAATCTATAAAACCTAATGTGTATTGTTTGACATTTACTCCAACAAGGGATATCAATTCTACATTTTACCTCAAACTTGTTGGCTCCATTTCAGTCCCTATTTATAGCCATTCTTCCCTCCTTACATTCTCCTAATAATGTCCACTCCCAATACAGTTCACAATCTTCCACTTTTATAATTTCCTCCCAAAACTTATTTCTCATTCACAATTAATAACATTTCATAACTATTAAATAAAATGAAAATTCAATTCCCCATCTTTCACCTCTTTACATATTTAACCCATTCTTTTCCTTCTTAATTCTCTTTTAAGTCTTGCCATCCTGTGCCAATGATATGGTGTTTTGTTTCTGAAGAATACTATGTGTTGAACCCTCCTCTCTTCTTCTTGTTTACTAAGAGGAATTAAAATTGATTTAAGATTTCATCTACTTCTCTTCCTGTAGAGCTGAAGATAAATATATAAAGGTTAGATTCATTTCTTGGGGATTGTATCAAGAAAAGCATAAAGTGTAACTTGTTCAACAAGGATGATATTCTTATTGCTTCTATATTTCCTGGAAGTCTTTCACATTGTCTGAAGTTTTCAACTCTGAGCATAGACATTGCTGAATTGACAGAATTGTCTTTAATTGAATATGTTTCTGTTAGTTTGGGTTGATAAATTTCTATTGTTTTGAAGATAAAGGCCTATATGTATTGATGTAATTTATATTTGAACTATAATCTTCATGTTTGTAATGTGGTGACTGCAGACTTCTTCCTGTCAAAAGATATTACTAATTCAGTAAAAAAAATCAATTGACCACTACAAAATATATAAAGAGAGACTGTTAAATTAAATTATTGTAGATGTATGTAAACATATTTAACAGAGATGTTAAATTATTTTTCTGAATGATAAGGATTTAGTGTACTGCTAGTGATCTCTAGGTTTAGTAACTTCAAATAAAGGAGAAAGAAATATTTCTCTGGTTAGGATTTTGTTCTATAACATGTAATAGCTTTTAACTTGAGAAGAATGGAATTGCATTCCACAACTAATAAATCATTCATCATTTTCACAACACCAGTTCTCAAAGCCACCAACAGTTACTTCCTCAGAGTTGATGAAGCCAACAAGATACCCTGAATGTGGGCATTCAACTTGATATAAATAGCAGTCAATTTCCCTCAATTCAAATTCAAATATCTTAAAAAGGAAGGGCATATAAAATGATGCAGTCCCAGACATACTCCCTCTGATAATGGAATATAATAACTTAATGGACTTGTTTGTTAAGTACTTTGACCATAGACGTAATAAGCAACACCTTGACCACCTACCTAACTCTCCAGTTCTGTTAACTACAAACAAAAGCAGTATCACTGACCACTTAATTAGTTGTCTCCAGCTTTGTTGACCACAGACACTAGCAGTGTCACTGATTACTCAGATTGTTGTCTAATAGTTTGACCATAGATACCAGCAAATATCTGCTTATATCTATGTTCAAACATGCAAATACACGGACACAAGTCACTGACCACTCAACTAGTTTTCTGCAACAGCAGATATTTTGAAATAGATAGGTTTGGGTTACAAGGGACAATGTACAGATTGCTTTATCTTTCGTTTTCTCGCATCTTTTGAAGGAGATTTCCTACAGTAATAGCATGGCTACATTTCTGTACCACACACATGCATCCCACACATTTGTCTGCATTAAGGTTGATAACACATGGAAATCTAGATATTTATGGATTGAAGGATCTAGCTTAGCAGGGGCTGACTTACACTTTGGAACATTCACTATTTCAGAGATTTATGACAGCAAGCTGAGAAAAAGCTTAGCAGCATTTCGTCTGTCTTTATATTCAGAGTTCAAATTCTGCCAAGGTCGACTTTGCCTTTCAGTAAAATAAGTAGCATTTGAACATTGGGGCAATGGAATTGACTTAACCCCTACCTCAAAATTATTGGCCTTGTGCCAAAATTTGAAACCAATATTTCAAAGATTTGATAATAAAATTGTGGGGGTCTTGAATTGTTTCATTTGGTAACTTTTTAAAGCAATGGTTGTCAATCTTTCGTAGCTGAATTCCACCCCAACCTTCAAAAATGTCCCCTTTTGCATGTTCTTGCATGTTCACATACATGCATGCATGCACACATGCACACACATACACAAACACACACACACAAACACTCACTAAAATGCAGATTATTTTAATTAAACAGAAGCTAATTTTGTGCAGTGGCTTGTTATTCCTACTTATTTAAGCTGTCCCTTCCTGCAAGTACCTTTTATTTTGCTTTTCATGTACTTGCCTAGATTAGGACAACTTTAGTTAAATTTTAAACAAAACTACTCAATGAAATTTCTTTAGACTTTAGCTTCTCATCAGTGATGTTTCCAGCTCACTGATAATACAATGTCTGACTCATATTCTAATTATGACAAGGATGCTTTTTAAAAATGTGAACTACTCAGGACCCCACTTAGCACCCTCCTAATAATTTACACCCTGCCCTGTCAGTTCACAAGGCTCCAAAGAGGTACTGTCAACCAGGTTAACAATTGCTTTTCTAAGATCTGTGTGTTGTGTGTGTGTGTGATTAATATTTTGTCCACATCCTTGCCATTGGTCAATGGAAACATTGACCAGTATTGTCAGTTATAAGACAGTGTTCAGTTAAACAGTTCTCCTCGCTTATAGATGTTAGTTGTACTTCCACATGGTACTTGTTTATAACATGATGGATTGAGCCAGTGAATGCTAGTAGAACATTACTATCACTATACAAACCATGGACAAGTCAATGGAAAGTCAACAAGGGAACTTCTATTCTGACATTTGACTGGCTAGAAAAGGCAGTCAAATACCTTTCAATTCAGATTCTATTGCTTTGACAAAAAAGGAACACATTGGACAGTGTAGTCCTAGATATGCTTATTGCATTTGAAAACCAAAACCCATACAGATAGAAATTAGATCGTTGGGCTGCTTGATCAGGGCTGCTTGATCAGGGCTGACCTCTTGTTAAAGATGAATAACCATTGATTCTTTGATGGCCACCCTAACAGATTGCTGTAACTGTGAAACTGTTATGTTTATTCATGTGTATAAGATAGTGCTTCTGTGTTCATGTGTTAATAAGTCTGCTGGTTTGTGTATGTGTGTGTGTGTGTGTGTGAGAGAGAGAGAGAGGGGGGAGGGAGAATGTGTGGTGGACACGTGTATTTTTTTTAAAGCAATGGTCTGTGATATAAAATATCAATTTATGTGAATAATTCAGATAAAAATTTTAAAAGCAAAATTTCAACTCTAATAGTAACTGTTGGATTTATTGAGAAGTGTTTTGTCCACAGCAGCTCCTCCTCCTCCTCCTCCGGTGCCCATACACAGGCATGTGTGTGCATGATTATATGTCTGCTTGTGTTTTTGTGCAATCATCTATATCACTTTCACCGTGTATAGCTACCATTAGATCTATAAAACTAGGTACTTCTTCACTTCTCCTTTCTTTCTCTGATTCATTTATTTTCACTAACTTTCTCTCTCATTCCCTCCATCTCATTCATATATATTCTTGCTTATATATACCAATTTATACTTACAATCCTTCACACAATGACATGTCTATTGTGCATACATACAGACAGACATACATGTATACTCAATGACACCCATATATTAACTTACTCTCTCTGTCTCATACTCGCACACATACTTCAATAATTCTTTGTATACTAACAATAAATCTCATTTAGTCTCTCTCACACACACACACACACACACACACACACACACACACACACACACACACACACACACACACACACACACACATACACACACATATACACACACACACACACAGACTTTAAAATTACAACAATCTCCATTAGATAACTCCATACCAATTTCAGATCAATACCCACAAGCTGATATTATTGATAAAACTCGTCTCTAATATTGGAAGTAACAAAACCTAAAAATTTCCACCATTTCCAATCATTCTTTTATATATTTTCCATCAATTGTTCAGTTTGAAATCCAGCCTCATTCGGCATCTTTTCCTGACATTTCTTTACATCTTTTGTTTTGTCAGACTTTCACTCTACATTCTCTTGTTTGCTTCAATCAATCTTCACTTGCATTTTGCCACATCTCATACTTTTGTTGCTGGTATTTTGTCTGCTTATCTCTTGTCTACATCACACACCCTCATACACACATGATCACATCTTACAGGATTGTATTGTACTGTTCATTTAACTTCATCATAAACCTACTGTTATATTATGTGACAGTTGTTCTTTTGGTAACTAGAAACAGGTAGGTTGTTGGGTACCACTGAAGACATTGTCATCATCTAACGAGTCAAGGGAAAATGCTTCGCTAATGGCTTTGTGATACCTTTTCCTTGGCAACTCAGCACTTACAGAAAGTCTCCCAATCCTGCTGCTTACTGCAGTAACTTGCTTCTTGGAATGGTTTCTATCTATAGCTTTGTAGCCTGAGTCACTGAGAGTGATTTTGACAAAGGTCTCATAAGACAGAAACCACCAAGACTTTAGCTGTTCAATAACTAATGACTCACATTTCTGTATTAATCATTGCCACTCGCATACATACAGTGACACATAATTCTTAATGGTTTGCAATTCCATCTGCTGATATGTCATGTCCCATACATGACATATCAGTGTTTCATATCATGACATATCAGTAACATATGGTGTTACCATACAGAATGTAGTGATGATGTGTGGTCAAGTGATTAGGTGTTTTGCTCATGATTTTAAAATTGTGAGTTCAAACCCTGGACTGGGCAGTATATTGTGTCCTTGAGCAAGGTACTTAAATCTCATCCACTCAGCCATAATGAGTACAACCCAGGTGTTGGTGCAGTACTCTCTTTCTCTCTCTCTCTCTCTCTCTCTCTCTCTTCTCTCTCTCTCCCTCTCCAGCTGTCACATCCTTGATATGTTGCTGGATCAAGGGGGAGGTGGTTGAGAGAGTGTCTATGCCTGCTCTCCACTACATTGGCACCTAAAACAATTAGTAAAGAGCATGGAATACATTACTAAGCTGTAGTCATTTGGGAGTGGAAGCTGACCATAATGAGCATTAAATAGCTAATGAGAATTATGTGTGTGTGTGTGTGGTGGGGAGATAATACTAGTCAATTACAAATATGTTAATGGTTCCAGCAGCAAACAATGATGCTTATTGACAATCTCTACCAACAAAATGATTCTGTCTGCTTTCAAAGACAAGTAGAATGAAAAACCTCTTGTTTAAAAAATAGGTGCTGGCTGCAAAATAATTTATCTAAAATATGTATTCACCTGAGACATGTTAGCAGTGGGGTAAAAAAAAAGAAGTTATTAAAAAATAAAATGTTGTTTGCTCCATATTTCCAAAGGACCAATCAGTAATTCTCTGCATTTCTTATAATAACAGGGTCTCAATGGTGTTTGTTTTTTCACCAAAGTTTATAGTCTTCACCAATGTTTACTGGCAAAGACAAAGACACACACAAAAAAAAACAACTCTTTAAAATAGTTTTTGTCTATTAAATTCTACTCTTAAGGTATTGGTTAAGCCAAAGTCATGAGCTAAGTTCTAGGTATGACCTTAAATTGCATCTGGTAGTGGGGTCCTGGTTAAGGAGCTCCAGTGTTTTGGGGTGTATGGAACCACTTCTGAGCCACTATTGTCCCCAAGTCTACTCTTATTTGGAGTAGTAGTATTTATCAGGAGTTCCAGTTATGGGTTAAATAGGATGCCCCACAAGCAAAGGTATATTGAAATCATGAGATGCAACATGGTGGATGTGAACTAATTAGCTAATTAACTTATTGAGTCAATGGCGAATATCACTGGATGCTGTGTAGATGAATGGAAAATGAACTCTAAATGGCCAAGACCAATCAGTTCACTGTAGTTATGGCATGTCTGTTGCTAAGGGAGTGCACTAGACAGCATTTTCCCTCTCGCTATTCAATAGTGCACTCCCAGATTTACTGTGACATACTTATTTCAAAACTCCACTTTAGCATTATTACAAATTAATGCCCACCCAGAATATTCTGTGAGGCACCTCCAGCCACCAAAGTCTGGCAATGGAGCTGAGTTATGGCATGCACAGATGACATGTTTCAGCCTTTAGAAAGACCAATGTGACTAAAACCCAAGTTATATCACTTCATCGTGACATCTGGCATTCAAGGGTTGCATTGGTCTGGGAAAGTTGCCCAACCCCAATGAGATGATGATGACGATGACGATGATGATGATGATGATGATGATGATAATGATGATAATGATGATGATGATGATGGTGATGGTGATGATGATGATGATGGTGATGATGATGGTGATGATGATGATGATGATGATGATATGGCAGAAGATATCTGCACAAGATAACAAGGCAGTGGGATCAAAGTCAGACTGTATGGTTGTGAAGTGTACATTTTAAACTTGTAGTCAAGTCTGTACCACTTGGTTGGCATTTCTTTATTAATAAGATAGGCTAATCTAATATTGATTTGAAACAAGATGAAGATATTTTTTTGAACACAAAATTGCCATTAGAACAGCAGAAACACTAAATAAATTACCCTAACAAGCCATAAAAAAACTGGTGTTACTTGCAAGGACTGTCAACAAATGTTTCTGCCTTGTAAGGGTAATTTACCAAGTATTTCTGCTGTTCTATCAGCAATTCTGCATAGGAAAACTTATCTTCTGGTTTGTATCATACAATACACATTTCGATGCTTCTAATAAAAACAAATGTTAGTTTGTTTATATTTATACACACATTGATTTCAAAGTTTGGCACAAGGCCAGCAATTTTTGGGGAGGAGCTAAGTTGATTACGTCAATGCTAATGTTCAACTGGTAGTAATTTTATTGACCCTGAAAGGATGAAAGACAAAGTTAGCCATGATGGAATTTGAATGCAGAATGTGAAGATGAACAAAATGCTGCTAAGTATTTCGCCCAGCATGCTAACAGTTCTAGATTCTAGGTTAATCTAATATTTAGAACAAGTCCCTCTTTTAAAGAGAGCAAGGAGTTCATTGTGCAAGCTGTGGCTGTTATTTTGAGCAGATTATGCAATTTCAAAGAAATACATAAAAGAAGTTATCTCGCTGGTAATAATAATGTTGGATTTCGATGTAATGATGGGGAGGATGGGATGCGGAAATGATGGCAGAAATGATTGCGAAAATGGTGATAATAACATTATGGCTAGTCTTGGTGTTACTTGTAAGGACTGGGAATAGGTTGATGATGATGGTGGCAGTGATGGTAGTGGTGATGATGCTGGCGGAATTGGTGGTGATATTTTGCCTGATCTGTAGTCCAGACATGTCCATTTGTCATCATTGATTTGTAATGCAATATTTTTGGCAATCAAATAAAATATTTATTTATATCTATCTATCTGTCTATCTATCTATCTATCTATCTATCTATCTATCTATCTATCTATCTATCTATCTATCTATCTATCTATCTATCTATATCTATATCTATATCTATGTCTATATATATATATATGTGTAAAAACACATAAGCATACATAAGCACACACACACACACACACACACAACACACACACACACACACACACACACACACACACACACACACACACACACACACACACACACACACACCACACACACACACATAACCCATACCAGCAGAGAACATAGACATTAAATGATGATGACAATAATGATAATGATGATACTTACAAAGAAAAGGTTGACTGTGATTGTGCAGTCTGATTACTGAACAACAAGAGAAACTTCAAAATCACTGTCAACATTTTCCTGGAAAAAATAAATGTGATACTCCACCTAAACCATTGAGTGACTCTTGATTCTTTTTATGTAAAACTATACATAAAATATTAATATATTTTATATGATGGTTGTGCTATGTCTATACATAATAAGGAACCTGTGAAAACATGTCCATTCTAAGAGAAAAAAATTACCTTGTTTGGCAACAAGAAGAACAACTGGTTGTAGAAAATCTGTCTCAATAATTCTTGTCTGATTCATACATAAATAGAAAACTGGATGTTAAAATGATTACAGACGTTTATGTATATATATATGTATACACATATGAAGGGGTGCCAAAAAGTTCCCTGTTTTGGGTAAAAGAAAATACAGGAGGATCAGTTAACTATGAATTTATGCAACATACACTCCTCACAGATTCACATTCTTCAGTGGTTCTTCAGTTTTTCAAAGCCCTGTCAAAGAACTCATCAAGTTAGGCTTCCAGCCAGACCATTCATGATACCCTTAAAGCCAGCAACTTTTCAGCACCCCATCATTATGTGTGTGTGTGTGTGTGTGTGTGTGTGTGTGTTGTGTGTGTGTGTGTGTGTGTGTAAAATAAACACATGTACTATTTGAGTATGTGTGTATATGTTTATTATTATATTATATTAATTTATATTACATTATATCATATTACATACACATACATGCATGTGCATGAGCATATATGTATTTGTATAAATTGTATGTGTTCTGTGTGTGTGTGTGTGTGTGTGTGTGTATGCGTATGTGTGCATGCGTGTATAAATGTAAGAGTGTAGTAATATTTGACACAAAAGGCTATTCAGGTTGAAAGACAAGAAAATATAATAAAAATCTATTTGGAGGATAAAGAGCATACATCATTAAATTATTGAATTAAACATTGGAAATAAATTTGGAAATAAAATTATATAGGGGAGATAATTAGGTGAGAAAGGAAGGAAGATTGAACTAGAACCACATACACACATGTATATATAAGTACATACATATATATATCTGTATGCTTATATATATATATATATACATATATGTATGTATGTATTATGCACATGTACATACATGTATATATATGTATATAAAGATATATGTATATATATATATACATATGTATGTATATATATATATATATATATGTATGTATGTATGTATACACATGCACACATTCACACACATGCACATACACACATACATATGTGTATATTTATATGTGCATGTGTGTTTATTTCCATATTATTTCTGTGTGTCGTCACATTGACACTCTTTTGGTGATGGTGATTTTGGCTGTTTGGTTGGTTCTGATGTGTGAAGTCCAGTGGAATACTCTGTTTGAGAAATAGGCAAATGGTGGCCACAGTAATGGCATCAGGCCATGAAATAATATCTCACTGTGTCTCCTCCAACCCATGCTGGCACATAGAAGAAGTAGACATAAAAGCAATGATGATGGTGATGATAATCATGATGATGATGATGGCAAGGGTGTATTAGATGAACACAGATGAACAGGAAAATGTAAAACAGACAAAGTTAATTAAAAATTAGGATCACAGGTAAAATTGCTTCTTTAAAGAAAAAAAAACTGGAGACAATATCTTTTATCTTTTATTTGTTTCAGTTATTAGACTGTAGCCATACTGGAGCATCCTATTGAGGAATTCTAGTTGGATGAATTGAACCTAGTACTTATTCTTTTTTTTTTAAACCTGGTACCTTTTCTATCAGTCTTTTTTGCTGAACTGCAGGGATGTAAACACACCAACACCAATTGTCAAGTAGCAGTAGTGGGGACAAACACAGATACAAAGACACACATACATACATGCATATATACATACATATATATGTATGTATGTATATTATATATATATATATATATATATATATATTATATTAAATTAGAGACAAAACCACTATTAGGCAAATCAAACAATGAAAGACTTAAGCCAATACATATGATTAATTTATATTATTTAAATATGTAACAAAATTATTAAAAAATATACCCTGTAAGTTTGGATTTATTCCCTAATATTTATTATTATTAATTAATATATATATATATATATATACTGTCCAAGCTTGATTTACGTGTTCACCACCACAACCTCGTTTAGGCTTAGCAGCCCTTCCGGTTTGTTTTCACTGTCCTGTTTGTGTTACCAATTTTGACCCTCTGCAAAATCCCAAATTTTATTGAATTTGCTTTGCGGGAGCAACTGTTTTATCGAACAAAAGTGTATATTGTTGTTAAATGCTCGAAATACAAGAGTAGAAAAACAGCCAACAACTGATGAAGGATCATTCTTTATGTTTGCTTGTTTTATTTTCTATTTGTGTCTTTCGTTGTTTGAAAAAATAGTTCATATTCCATATACTCGTACTTCGTATCCCTTTTGTTGTACACATTTTGTGATGTCCTGTGCCCACATATGCATATATATATATATACGTATAGATGTAAGTATGTACAAATATGTATGTATAAATGGATATATATATATATTTTATATTATTATTATATATATATATATTATTTCTATTATTATTATTATTATTATTATTATTATTATTATTATTATTATTATCATATAATGGGCTTGTTTCTATCAAATCCATTTACAAGATTTTGTTTGGTCCAAGGTTATGGTAGATGACACTTGGCCAATGTGCTGTGCAATGTGACTGAACCCTGAACCATGTCACTGGGATGCAAACATCTTACCGCACAGCCACTCCTGTGCCTATATTTTGAGAATCTGTTTGAATCACTGCGAGAAAGTTTATTTTTTCATTAGCATGTGTGTGTTGGAGTGATGGTGTCTTGGACATGAATTATGAAAGTAATGAGAAAGAATGCAGTAGGAATGGTTGAGAGACGCTGACACATGGATTCAACCAGATGATGGGATTTTCTCTTATAGATAGATAAAACTTTCCTATCAATTATACCAATTCAATCGGAGGAAGTGGCTCTAGGATTTGATCTGAATATTTCTGTGCAAACAAGTTAATAGATGTGAGTGATGAACAATGACTAATGAAATGTCAAAGAGAAAAACGCTCATTCAATGACAAAGTGAGAACAAGGTCATAATTTTGAGTCACTCCTGACAGCGAGAGTTTTAGTCAGACTGATGATGTCGTAACAGCCAAGCGAGCAGGACAGCATGAAGCATCTGTCCGGCAATATTAATAAAGACACCATGTCACTGCACACACACACAGAGAAACACATAAACACACACACACACATACACACATAGGTGCAGGAGTGGCTGTGTGGTAAGTAGCTTGCTTACCAACTACATGGTCCTGGGTTCATTCCCACTGCGTATTGTTGTTTTACTTCTCAGAATGTTCAGACTTGTTTGTTCTGGTAGATTCTTGGAGAATGGACAGCAGCCCGAAGCCAGAGGTCTCACAGGGTCTCTTACCACACATTATAAGCTATCTATTTGTCTATCTATCTATCTATCTATCTATCTATCTATCTATCTATCTATCTATATCTATCTATCTATCTATCTATCTAGCTGTCTGTCTGTATATATATACATACATATATATATACATATATATATACATATATATATATATATATATAATATATATATATATATATATATATATATAATTGTTTTGTCTCGTTTTGTCTCAAAGTCGTAAGACGCCCCCGTATCATTCCTGTTTTTATTCGTTACTGTTTCCAAGTTTATCTTCGTCTCTTGTTTTCCTATTCGTCTCGGTTGTCACATTCTTTCCTTCTACCAAGCAAATCTAATGCCCATAGCTTAGCTTTTCCTTGGGGCTGGCCTTTTCGGAGCAAATCTCAGAATTAAACAGCCGAAATTTGCCATGATGAAACGGTTTCTGACTGAA
Source organism: Octopus sinensis (assembly GCF_006345805.1). Classification (NCBI taxonomy): domain Eukaryota; kingdom Metazoa; phylum Mollusca; class Cephalopoda; order Octopoda; family Octopodidae; genus Octopus; species Octopus sinensis. Next base: position 17,217,692 of record NC_043009.1, on the reverse strand, counting down.
GAATGAAGGCTCTGAATTACTGTCCGTTTTTCCGTGTTTGTCAATTCGTGAATTTCACGTTCTTTATATATAAGTTTTATTCTATATATATATATATGTATATATATATATATATATATCGTTTTACTTCTCAGAATGTTCAGTCTTGCTTGTTCTGGTAGATACTTGGAGAGTGGACAGCAGCCCACAGCCAGAGGTCTCACAGGGTCTCTTACCACACATTATATGCACTAAACAACAACAACAACTGACCACAATAGCCATAGCTGCTTATAGAGTTGCTTGCAAGGTGGTATCATCAAAATGTTCCCAGAATAGTTATGTTTAAAAAAAATTACATATTTATCTATAGTAGAAAGGAAAATGATATATATATATATATATATATATATATATATATATATATATAAGGTATGTAGAAAAATACAACATGGACAAGAACGTATAACTCTTAGAAGACGATACAATAAACACGGACAGGACATTCGAAACCCTCAGTCTTCAGTCAAGAACCGGATCATCGTAGTAATTTCGGCTGATTAATCTTGAGATTACTAGATCACGGCCAGCCCTCCAAGAAAAACTAAGCAACGAGCATTATATATATATATATATATACATATATATATATATATATATATATATATGTATATAAGGCCTTGTGCCTAGAGTAGGAAGGAAAAGGATATATACATATATATGTGTGTGTGTGTGTGTGTGTGTGTGTGTGTGTGTGTGTGTGTGTGTGTGTGTATGTGCATGTGTGTATAAAATATTTTGTAATTATATGCATAATTATAACAAGGGATCGGCTTTATGCCTCACCATGCACTGCAAGAAATAGACACCAAACTCCTTTTTACTACCTTAAAATCTCCGAGAATAACACTTTACTGTAGGCAAGCAAATGAAAAATAATGAATCAATAAGGCTGCTTAACTATGAATGTGTTTCGAACTGAAATTAAAAAATTATTTTACTCACTGTTTTGCATCAGCATAGTATTCCATTTAACTTCACGAGTATTTCAAAGTATGCACGTGACCAGCAACATCGCAAGTCCAATACCAATCCACACTCATAAAAATATACTGCTGAATATAATTTATATCTTTCTTTTATACCCATCTGTAGTGTGTTAAGATCTAGACTGCAGAATGGGGCAAGAACGCAAAACATCCAGATAGATGATACAAAATGTTTAAATACACACACACACGCGCACATCCACACATGCACACACACACACACATACACACACACACACATACACACACACACATAAAATCAAAGCCCATTCTAATAAAGGTGTTGTTATTCACACTGTCTCCCTCCCTCCCCATCTTTCTCCCCCTCTCCCTCTACTTTCTGTTCCTCCTCCACTAACATTTATATCTCAGAAAATATTAGACATGAGATGGCTGATATTTACCGATTCCTTTTTACAATAATTCTTCAGGTTGCCTGCGGAACACATACCGTTCAAAGACTGATGTTATCTGTGTTCAATGTCCCAACTCCTCCCACACAGATGGTCCATTGAAAACCTCAATTAAAGATTGCTTCTGTAATGAAGGTTACCAAGGAAGTCCACCTGACAACATTCCATGTGAAGGTAAGTACATTTTAGAATTTGTTTTGGCTTAGACTCTTTTCCTTCTTTCTTGTTTGTCTTTTAGATAAATCTGTGAGTATGATATTATTTTTGATGACTGACCACTACTGTGCCAGGAAGGGAGCCTCCAAGTGGTCACACAACCTGCTAAGTCTTAGAAAAATTATAAAAGGCCTTCTTAAAGTATGGACACATTAGGATATGTAGAACTAGATAGAATCTGACTAAGATAGAAATAGCTAGGATGTTCGCAGAAACAAAAATGTTCAAATGTTCAAAGAAAATGTCCAAAGAAAAGACAGGATATTCATAAACCTTTGATTCTAATTCAGTTCATTAAAGGCTGAATTAGCACTAAGCAACAACAACTGACCAAAATAGCCATAGCTGCTTATAGTGTTGCTTTCAAGGTGGTATCGTAATGTTCCCAGACTAGTTATGTTTAATAAAAAAATAACATATTCATCTAAGGTTTAACATCATTTCCTTCAAAATAGTCACCTTACAAAGCAATAACACCGGTCCTAGCATTTCTGCCACTTTTGGACTGGAAGTCGTTTTCTGTAAGTCGAGGACATTCTGTGATTTGCTCTGTATCTTGACAACAGTGCAAAAAAAAGTGACTTTTGAGCAACATTTTCATCTGGGGAAGGAACGAAAGTCCACAGTTGCTAAATCTAGTGGATAGGGCAGATGCAGAAGTGTTACCATATTGTTTTTGGCAAGAAACTCACAAGTGAGGAGTGCTCAGTGACAAGGCGCATTGTTGTGATGAAGAATCGAATTCCTTGTGCTCCACAGATCCATCGCTTTAGCCAAATCTCCTCCCTCGAGTGCTTCCAAATGCCATTGACTGTCCTCTGATGATCCACATTTCCTGAGGCTGATGCTCGTAGCAGATCTCCCACATCACTCTTTGTTTTTCGGGGATGTTCTTCCACTTTTGAAGTGCTTGTGCTATCTGAAACATTGGGCACAACCCATTGCCTTGTCCCTGTAAGCTTGCCAAAGCATGCATAATGTCTCTGTAGCAGACTTCCCAAGTTTAATGCAAAATTTCAAGATGCCTCTTTGTTGCAACTTCCAGTCTATGACAGAAATTACAAACTACAGCATACACATCACAAAAACACAAATTCCACAACTTGCAAAGTCAACACTGCAATGTCACTCGGCACACTGTCTCATGAAGGTCACTGCTAGCTCTCACTGTGCCCACAACCATGTGCTGCCATCTGTTGGTGTGCTACAGAACTAGTCCCAGAACTTTTTGATACCACCTCGTATAGTGCTGTATTAGAGTGTGTTGTGCATAAGGTGGTGAGCTGGCAGAAACGCTAGCAAGCCAGACAAAATGCTTAGCGATATTTTGTCTGTCTTCATGTTCTGAGTTCAAATTCCGTCAAGGTCGTCTTTGCCTTTCATCCTTTCAGGGTCAATAAATTAAGCACCAGTTGCATACTGGGGTTGATCTAATCAACTGGGCCCCTCCCCCAAAAATTCAGGCCTTGTGTCTAGAGTAGAAAAGTGTGTTATGGGCATACTCGCTGTCCAGTCTGTTCCTACCTGATCAGGAAGGGGATGAGGGAAGAGTGATGATGGGACTGGAAGCAAGGGGAAGTGATGTCACATCAAGAAGATGGGTCTTTGGACAACCCCTTTCTTCATTGGGACATCAAACACAATAGACGTGGATTGTTTTAGGGAGTAAACTTTTCTGGGCAGAAGCAGCTTGGGTAGAGTGCACATGTGAGGGTGCAACTGTTGAGTTTTGCTGGTTCCTGTGACCCTCGTTCCGGATATGCTGTTGCTGGTTGCATCTTGAGGGGAAAGCAGCACTATTTGTGTGTCTAGCAAACATTCACAAATGTCTCCTTCAAATCTCTAAGGCAATGTGTCACATGACCCAATGAAGGGACTATATACTTAAATAGTAAAGGGTACATGGGGTGGGGGTGGGGTGGAAGTTTGTTGGAGAGGGTTACAAAGATAATTTGATTAGATATTTGAAATATAATTTGTGAAGGAAAGCTGGTGGGGTTGGGGAGAAAGAAGAGAGGGTGGAGAATTCAGGCCAAATCACATTTGAAATAAGGTATTTTGATCAGACCTCCAGATATGGCTGTTTTAAGAAGTTGTTGGAATATGGTGGTATCAGAATAGTGGTATTGGTCATAGTGGTGGTGATGAGGGCAGGGTGGCAGTGCAGGGTAGAGAAGGAGTGGTGGAAGCTGTGGGGTTGGTTAAAGTGTTGAGGGTGTGGTGGTAACAGGAGTAGTAAAGGGGTAATAGTAGGGGTGGTGGTAGTAAATATGGTATTGATAGCAGTGGTAGTGGTGGTGGTGGTGGTGGTGGTGGTAGCAGTAGTAGTAGTTGTAGTGGTGGCAGTAGCAGTGCTGACAATGGTTCTAATTTTTGTTCAGATTTTGCTCAACATCAAAAGTAATTTATTTCATTAAAAATACAAAAAAAACGTTTTTCTTTCAATAGGAAACCAAAAAATATATAAAAAGTTTCATTAAAATTAAAGATGCAGTGAGTAAGAAAGATAAAAATATGATAAAGTTTTTTGGAAAGAGATGAAAAATGTGTATGTATTTCACCAGCATCAACATAGTAGCATGATGATGATGATGAAGATGGTGATGATAATGATGTTGATGGTGATGATGATGATGGTGATGATGGTGATGGTGATGATGGTGATAATGTTAGTGATGATGAAAACGATGATAGTGGTGATGCTGGTGATGATGAAGAAAACGGGGATGAGGTTGATGATGGTGAAGAAGAAGAGGATGATGATGATACTGATGTTGATGCTGCCAACAATGATGATGATGATGGTGATAACAATGACAACAACAACAATGCCAATGATGATGACAGTGATCACAATGAAGATGACAACAACATCAGTGATAACGATAAAAAAACGAAGGTGGTGGTGGTGATGTTGTTATTGTTGGTAGCTGGGATGATAAGAAGGATGAAAGTAATAATCATGAAGATGATAAATCGAATGATCACAATATCAGCAATAACAACAACAATGAAAAGGATGATGATGATGGAAGTGTTAATAATGAAGATGATTGTCATCATCATCAGCATGACCTTCTAAAATAACTGAAATTTCAAGAGTAGTGATGATGATGACCATGATGATGATGATGATGATGATGATGATGATGATGATTATGATGATTGAATATTTGCACCAGTAGTGACAATGATGACAATGAGAGTGATGATAATTGTAATGTTGATGAAAACCCTGATTATGATGTAAATGACATTGATAACAACTCGATGATGATGATTATCATGATGATGATGATGTTGTGTTAGGTATTTAAAAACAAATTTTCAACCCCACCTCTCATAAAATAAAAAACGAAAAAACTGCAAATCCATAATTGTCAATTCCCTTAATAAGTTAATTGCTATAATTAATCAGACAATTATTACTCAATGACAACTTTCCCATTTAATTTATCACTTTTATAAGAAAACATGACAGTTTAACAACAACTACCACTACTACTATTACTACTACTACTACTACTACTACTACTACTACTACTATTGCAGTTGTTGCTGTAACAACTAGCAAAAGTAATTCTTGTGAAAAATTTGGAAAAATATTTTATTAGAAAACATGAGTTTGACCACCACCCCCACTGCTGCTGCTGCTGCTGCTGCTGCAACTACTACTACTACTACTACTACTACTACTACTACTACTACTACTACTACTACTACTACTACTACTACCAACTTCATCACAACAACTGCACTAAAACCCCTTTTTACCCATCACCCTTAGTTGTCTATGCTGTTGATGAAAGAGTAGGAATGTTTTACATTCCTTTTCTTAGTTCATATTGTTGTGCTTAAAATCTTTGTTGACAACAACAGGTAAGATATTCACTAGCTATAGGCTGGGTTTATATTGATGTGAATTGTGGTGGTGTGGTGAGTAATTAAGGTTGCTCATCAGTTCTTGTAATTACACTGAATTTCTGCTAATTGAAAAGAAAATCTATATCATGGTGATAACTGATAAAATACGAAAGGACAAATACTTGAGTTCAAAACTCCCAATATCCTGGTACAAGATGTCCATAGGATCTCAGTTCTGGTTTGAACTTTAATAATCAGTCACCATTATAATTTAGGTCATCAACTTTTCTCTAATTTGGGACATCTTCTTCAAGAATTCAGGACTTAAAAATGTGCAAATCATAGTTTTAAAGACAGCATTTTATTGTGAGTAAGCTGTATGGACACAGGCATGAAGATGGAGCAAGGGTATTTGCATCACAATCTTATGTTTTTGGGTTCAATCCCATTGCATTGCACCTCATGCAAACTTCTCCTAACCATAATCTCAGATTGAGTAATAACACAGGAACTGCCACATTAAGTTGGCAACGAACCATCACTTTATACACACACACACACGTACAAGGTGCTTGGGCTAAATTTGACAGTTGGCATAAAAAGAAAAGGAAACAATATCCCATCCAAAAAATAAAAAAATATCAGGCCTGATTATGGCTGAGAGATGGAACATGCATTGCTCACTGTGTCACTAGAGAGATCTTCAAAACCCTCCTTGATCTTGGCCACCAACTCAGCTTTGGTGTAGTAGTTGGTGTCTTTCTCAACCATGTCCCACAGATGGGATTACAATTAGGGGAATTAGGAGGCCAGAAATTGGGGTTCACCATTGTTCATCATCACCACATTCATCTCTACTTCCATCACTAAATGCATATCACTCTCTTCTCACACTCTTATAAACCTACCCTTCCATCCATTCTCTTATACCCATCTTCCAGTGCCATCAGTTTGCTTTGATACCTTGTCACTTCCATTTTTATCTTTCCAGTTACTCCCACTCACCCTTGAATAATGTGAAGTAACCATGTATATCTTCTACAGCAAGACACCCATACCTGTTTCTCTATCATACTTTAGTTTCTCAACATCTGGCATAACCCCTCACCCCACTCTCTGCTACAACCCCACTCACTTCAGGTGACTTTTTCTTTATCTTGCAAGTTACTTGGCAAACTCACTATTGTTAGTGTCATCAAATTCTGTTAAACAGTTGGCATTCAGGAGGGCAGCCAGCTGTTGCAACTATGACAATACAGACGTTGGAGCTTAATGCAGTCTTCCTGTCACTTGCTAGCAGGGAAGACGGATATTGCATTAGGATGAAGATGATGACGTTATCTGCACATGCATAGAATAAACACATACCTGTATGTGTGCGCTTGTGTGGGTGTGTATGCATTTTGCTGATGTATACTGATGAAAAATGGAAAAAACTAGTGACGGGCCCTTGTCATTTTCCCCATCAGAAATGCAGTGAACCTGTAAATGACCCAACAAAAACCTGTAACTAATGCTGTTGTTGTTCAAAGATTGCGATGCAAAAATAAATTAGCTGCTCTACTGAGAAGGTCAGACAACCACAGTGACATTGTGACCTTTCCCCAAAGCTGACTGGTCTCATACAACCACTCAGGTACTCCTGACTTATCAGTCTCTCCTACTCTCATCTCACCTTGAAACACCTCATTACCTCCTCCCTAGAATGTCAACCATCTGGAATTCTTTACCTGCACATGTTTTCCTGACAGCCATCAACTAGTTACTATTCTTGGAAAACATTGACAGTCTTGAAGAACCAAATCATTTGTAAGCAATGGAAATATATAAACGTAAAACGTCTCTTTATTCCTGCCGAAGTCGACTTTGCCTTTTATCCTTTCGGGGTCGATAAATAAAGTACCAGTCTCACACTGGGGTCGGTGTAATCGGCTTAATCCGTTCGTCTGTCCTTGTTTGTCCCCTCTATGTTTAGCCCCTTGTGGGTAGTAAAGAAATATATATTAGATAGACTATAATGCTATGAAGTGAGTAACTGAGACGGTGGCTTGGGTGTATACCCCTACTGTGGTGGTGGTGTAATTGTAGTCAGTAGAAAGGAATAAACAGACTTCAGCTGTTGAGTACTGTTAGTACGGTACAGCTGTACAATACATAACAAATCTGTCTGGAGGTTATCTAGCAACAGACAAGTGCTTACTCAGCAACACACTACAACCATTGATTCACAAGCATGCAACATCTCTATCCACACTGATGTCACGACAATAATGGCTCCAGTTCCATCTTCAGCATTCAGATTACTCTGTGAAATGTATGTGGGGGGGGGGGATGCTGACAAGTTCCTGGCTTTGGGTAAAAGAAAACACAGGAGTGGGATCAGTTAATTATGATCTTATTCAACATATTCCCCACTCAGATTCAAACCCTTATTGCAGCAGTCCATCAGTTTCTCCAAGCCCTGTAAAAGAACTCAGAAAGCTGGGTCTCCAGCCAGGCCTTTCACGATACCCTTAAAGCCAAGAAATTTTCAGCACTCCCTCATTATGATTTTTTATTTACCTTGTTTTGAATTAATCCTGCTTTGAGATTTCATCGATGTGATTGTTTATTTTTCGAATAACTTTGTAGGGTAGGTGTGAGAGGTTGGATCTGGTCAATTTGAGCATAAAACATTTAGAATATGGCTGGTTTAAATGCTAAACTAGCAAACTAAGAACTGGCCTCACCCCACCCCACCCCACACACACACAAACATATGTGCGCACACACACACACACACAAACACACACACACACACACAAACACACACACACACACACCACACACACACACACACACACACACACACACACGATGCAGTTGCCCCTTTCTTTCTTCAGATTACTTAAATATCACACTTGCCACATTCTGTGCTAAATTGTCCAATACTTGCCCCTCAGAATAAATATCTTTCAGAAATTCTTCAGGAATGGGTCTGTTAGTAACTTTATTGGAAATATTGAAGTGTTTACCATTTATCATTTGTCATTTTCTCCACAGACATTGATGAATGCGAGAACAATTATTTTGCCTGTGAACACAAATGTCACAATACTCCTGGCTCTGTCCACTGTTCCTGTCCCAAAGGATTCCAACTAACAGAAAATAAGAAGAACTGCACTGGTAATAAGCACTTTACTATTCATTGTTGCTGTTGTTGTTGTTGTTGTGTTGTTGTTGTTGTGTTGTTGTTGTTCTTCTTCTTCTTCTTCTTCTTCTTCTTCTTCTTCTTCATCTTCTAAATATCTCTCAGGATCACAGAATCATGTGATATATAAGGAATAGTCAGTCTTGGAAACAAATGAAAGACGACTACTTTGTATGTAAATTTGACAATAAAAAATATTTTGCAACGATGCCATCATCAATAAAATTGCGTCTCAGAGCTTTTCGTAAAGAAGATGGATGACTATTGTAGAGCTTTCAATAATTTATCTAATGTCAATAGATTACAGCATAAAAGGTCTAAGACAATGAAGGGGAGTCTGTAGGATTGCTTGACCTACTATAAATAATAGCCTTTGGTGAAAGTCATCCCTGCTGTTCCATGGTTTTGGAGTTTTCTAGTGAAACATATTTATGCAATGTTGATGCAGTCAGCTGAATGATTAGGTGTGTCCCATAGGTATTTTGCTCTTTGATCATTTTTCTAACCATGACCACCCTACCTGGATTTGCTATATTATATTTAGGACTAATTTATCCACTATATTCTTCTATTGTGATGATAAAATAGTAGAATCTAAAGTAGATTTGCCTGCTATCTGTAGCAGGTCAATTAACCTAACTGAATTTCCCTCATCCTTTCAGTCCTATTATGGTGTTATCCATAGGAAGTGGACAAATTTAAAAGCTTTATGATATTTAACTGCTTTATAAAAAAATAGAATTTCTTTTTTTTTTTTTGTGGTAGGAGCAAATATTCACACTGTAAAGTTGTTGGCATTAGGGAGAGCAAAGAGACCATGCCAAAACAGATTGGGGTCTGGAGAGCTCTCTGGTTGGCCAGCTCCTGTCAAACTGCTCAACCCATTCCAGCATGTTAAATGGATGCTAAACAATGATGATGATGATGAAGATGAAGTTATGCCACCATTCTACAAGGCTCACACAAGTCTTTCAATAAAGTAATACTCCCAGATCAAGAACAGTGTTGCTGAGAAGGGCCACTTGACTAATTGGCAGACATGTTGTCTACTCTGTCTTTTTTTTCTATAATAGTCTCTGTTTCTTGGAGCTCGCTGATTTTGTACTTCCACCACTCAGGCATTCCCAAACCACTTATCTCTCCACCTCACATCAACCCTGCTGCATCCCCTCCCCTCCTCTGCATTAACTACTATTCTCAGTATAAAATTTTGTGAGAATTGTTGCTGCTATGTGGTATGAGATATATAATCTAGCTGCTATATTGTGACAGTCAAACACATATAGAGGTTTCTCCTCACACTACCACTCAAGCATTCCTGACTCAGTTCTATCTCCTATTCTCATCACCAATATTGAGTTCATCCCACCTTGAGTCATCTCCTTAACTCCTTTCCAAGTTCTTCCTTAAAATGTCAGCTATCTGGTATTCTCTGCCAGGTCATGTTTTTTCTGGCAGGTCATGTTTTTCACAGCCCTCTTGTGTTGCAATACAGGGTAAAACGTTTCATATGTGTCCGATGGCATTGATTACTGTCGTTGTTTGTACTGAATTATTTTGTAGGGCAGTGAACTGGTAGAATCATAAGCACGCTGGGCAAAATGCTTAGTGACATCTTGTCTGTTTTTACATTTTGAGTTCAAATTCTGCTGAAGTCAGCTTTGTCTGTCATCCTTTTAAGGTCAGTAAAATACCAGTTGAGTAAATGGAGTCAATGAAATCAACTTAGCTCCATTCTTAAAGTTGTTGGCCTTGTGCCAGAATCTGAAATCAGTATTAAATTATTTTGTACCTATGCTAGAAATAATTATTTTTATGTACTTTTTCTTGTTTAGACATCAATGAATGCCTTAGCAGTAATGGGAACTGTGCACAAATCTGCATTAACACTATTGGCTCTCATCATTGTGAGTGTGAACCAGAGAGATATGTTTTGGCAGAAAATGGATTTTCCTGTTCTGGTAAGTTAATATTACTAAAGTCATCCTATTTAGATGCTGAGAATAAAACTGCAAAGAATTGCTTGGGAACTTCACTTCTAAAAGACATGTATCACTCATCTATTCTCTCATGTAAAATCTTTAGAAAATTAGATTCTGCTATCATTTTGTGTATATAAAATGTGCTATTGAAATATTTACCAAAATTAAATGCCATCTCAAGAATTACACTGGGTTGGTTTTTAGTTAAGAAAACAGAGAATTGTAGAAGGAATCTAGAAAGGAAGCTTTGCTCTTTATTACTTTTTGAACAGTTTGGTACCTATTCTGCAAGAAGTAATGATTATTTTGTCTCAACTATCAATGCTGCAAAAGATGATTGAATGGTTAACGAGTAAAAGAAGGCAAACACTAACGTATGGTATAAACAATTATCCTTTTAGATAATACCAACAGCATAAGTTGATGGAATAAACTAAAGATGTGTTGACTGACAAGTGTATATTAGAAGTCCTTATGGTATTGTGATACAAAATAGCAGGCTTCATTTGTCTATCACAATGAAATTTTATCAAAATATGAAGTAGTTACTCAAACGATATTTGATTGTAGCATCTAAGACTGATGTTAATGACTATAGGACTTTAGAGAGCTGTTGATCCATTGAGTCAAATTCATCAATTATATTTAAAAATAACTACAAAATGAATTATTGCTATTTTAAATTTTATTGTGTTGTTATTGGCACATATATCATTCTGAATAATGGTTTCAGTGAAGAGCATTAATAGACATTTAGACATGATGATGAGTTGTTGTGTTGTGTGGTAAAAGAAAATCTATTGCATGGACACAACTGATAAAGCATGAAGGAATGACCCATAAGTTCAAGAATACTGACCTGTAAAGGCTTCAGAACTACTGATCTCAGAAACACTGAAGATAAAATGAATTAGGAAAAAAAAAAAAAAAAAGAACAGAAAATGTAACAGCTTTAATTATTATTATTTTTTTGTTTGTTAGTATTACATGTTGCTTGACTTTGTATGACAGTGAATAAAATAAGAGTACAAAGGAAGATGTGAAAATTATCAAAATTTTAAGTATGATTTAATTTGTCCTCTGTCCTAATTGGGTAAAATTTCACAGTTCCAAATATCAGCTCGAGGAGAGAAATCGGTGATTCTTAAGTTAGTTGGATATGTTATGTTACTTTAGGAAAAACAATGAGTGAGAAAGCAGCTGGTCATGGCATTGGTCAATGTACAGGGTGCGGTGAATTAACTGTTGTCTAAATTATGCAACAATGAAAATAACAATGACATCTAATTTTAACAGACATATTTACCAAAATTACATGGAAATATCTTGAAATACTTAAGAGTGAATTTATTCAATAAAATCGCCATTGGCTTCAACCATGGCCTCTAGACAACTTCGGAATCTCCTGCAACTCTTCTGGGTGGCCTCCTTGTTTAATTTGGTGAATGCTGCCATAATCCTTGCCTTCAGTTCATTTTCGGTGTTACACGTAGTTTTGTTGGTTTCTTGCTCAACTGTGCCCCACACATTATCATCAAAGGGGTTACAGTCTGGGGAGCTAGGTGGTCAGATGTTAGGGGTGATGTGGTCACAGAAATTGTCTGGCAGTCATGGCTGGGTTCTGCTTGTGTGGCATGGTGCAGAGTCCTGTTGCCAAACATAATGTCTTCCAGCAACCATCCTCTTGACCCAGGGTGACACTACCTCCTCCACTTGATGTTGACTTCTGTGTTCAGTCTGAATCTGTGTGGGAAGACGAATGGAGGCATAATGTCGCCATCACTAGTGATCACTCCAAACACCATGATGTTTGAATGTTTGATTTTTATCACTCTCAGCACAATTTTTATCACTTCCAAGCAGTACAGAATGTTGTTTCCAAATTTCTGACGGAGTGAATTGCATCATGGTGCTGTTTTTTCTCACAGATGGTGCCCAACTGACCCTACTATACTGTGTAGTTGACGAAATCAAAAACAAACAACGTGCATGTGGGAAATTAAAAGTATAAAGTGGTGACAATTTACCCATTGCACCCAGCATATATGGAAAAGACAATTATATTGGTATGCACTTGGAAATACACGATACCAGCTGAATAACACCAGTGGCCTGAGTGTCGAAATGTAACTGTGAAAGAACAATGAAGACTTGAAAGGAAATGGTTAAACACAGACTTGGGAATATTGTAAAAGTGTTAGATGAGAGGGAAAAAAAGAAGCGTTGAAAGATATGAAGAAATGATTCAGTGAACCATGTAACATGTATGAGTATAGATGTAACCAGAGTGAAAGAGGAGCAGTGAAACTCTTCCTGTGTATAGGTGTGAAGAGACATACAATATCCTTTGGCCTGTCACATCTACTAATTAAAGTTTGATCACCAAAATATATTTGCCCCCAGGCACCAAGTATCTTTTCTGTGCAACTGACCAAAGGAGTAATATAAATGAACTGGATTATGATCATGATGATTAAAAAGTGACCATTTGTTTCCAAAGAATAGTATTTAGAATATCAAAATTTGGATATCTTATCCATAAAAGCAAATGCATAAAAAAATCAATAAGTAATTCTGTAATTCTATAAGTGCCGTGTAGTATAAGTTGAGCAAGTTTGTTTGCAACCATATATAATATGCATGAGTGTGTGTATGTGTGTGCGTGTGTGTGTGTGTATGTGTGTGTGTAGAGTGAGACAGACAGACAGACACAGTGTATAGACACCAATCTGGTGGATTGTACATGTAATTCAAAAGATAAA
>NC_043009.1:17166737-17201737 GCF_006345805.1 Octopus sinensis | reverse complement strand
GTGTAGGTGTAGAGGAGACTTTAAAATTACATTTTTTTTTTTTAATGTTTCCATCTCCATTGATGCCAACTCCTCCAGCTTAAATCAGTAACTGGTTGATTTTTTTCCATTATGAATAAGATAAACACCCTTTACTTGCCAACATAGCATTATTCAGACTGGATTCAAAAGAAATATACCTTATATAATGTGTAAGTTTGCTGGTATAATCATGGCTGAAATTAATAAGACCATTACCAATGAAACAAGCACTACAGCACCAGTTAGCTATCTAAGAAATCATAAGAATTTGGGATTTTGCATCTAAATCAAGATCTACTTTGATGCTATGAAAAAGCCTATTGGATATATGAAGCAGTTAAAAAAAATGCTGGGATGAAGCTCACCCTAATTTAAGAATTGTGGAACAATTTTGACAACAAGCATTCTTTTTTTAAAAAAAAGTGTCTTGCTCTAGTGATGTAAATCAATCTTCTCAAAAATAGAAACAGAACTGGTCAAACCTGCCAGAAAAGGGATCGAAAATAATGTAAACAAACTGTTGCCAGCATCATTAAATTTTTGTGCCTCTCCAAAAGTGACCAAGTCAACAGAGACAACTATGGAATATACTCAACTTAGAAACATTCTGAAATCACTGTTCCCAGGAAACTTGGATCTTTTCTGTTACTCTTGCAGTTCAAAGTTTTAATAAGTTTTAATGAATAAAATCATGTGAAATAATAGAACAGACATGTAAACAATTTAAGAAAGAAAAATCCTCAATGGAATTTTTTTTTGGTGAAAAACAGTAAAATAAACAAAACAAATTGTACATTATAATACTATAGTAATAGTCCAGTTCATGTGAACAGTATATTTTTTGTTGCAAAAATTCGAAAACAAAAGTGGAATACACTCTCAGGGTTTGGGTTAGGATTAGGGTTAAAACTCACTGACATATGAGTCACCCACAACGGTGGGTCCTGCAGCATTGTTTATTCCCTCATTTTACATAAGCCCATGTGTTTTTCCTACTTGTTGCATGTTGGTAATATCTTTCGAGTTAATAAACTCAACACTGTGGTTCACTGTTCTATGTCAAAAATTATAATCAATTTTAGGAATGTGAGAATAGGCCCTCCTCATGTCACTCAAAATTGTGGTTCCTGGAAGGATCAACTGTTGTATGCATTCCTCTTATGAGTCACAATTCCGATACAGCACCACATAAAGAAAAGCATGTCTGGTCTCATGGCACACTCCTCCAAAAATCCACTGCTCAAATAACAACTACCCTTCCTCAGTTATATTTACATCTTGAGAAGACTGTTTTGTTTATCTTGACTATCTTCCCAGGACCCCCTATCTGGGTTGTGGAGCAGGTTTTCTGCACTTACGTCACAAACATAGCTATTGTAATTAGTTCAACACAAAACCAAACTGAAGTCAATTCTTTGACCCATGAGTAAAGGTAAAATAGCAGTACACTCCAAAGAGGATGGGTGTCACCTTCCAATTGTATATCTTTTCTGACAGACACACACTTGCTGCATCTTTTTCAGGAGTAGAGTACAACTTGTTTTATTACTATGGGAACAGACACTAATGTATCTGTGGTTTTCAATTGGCTAAAATTACCCAAAATTTGCAAACTTTAAACATTATTAACTTTTTATTTATTAACTTATGAACAAAATGAATTTCCTTTCTATAATTAACATACAAAACTACATCAATACACCAAATTTGAAAATAATTGGAACAAAATTTTAAAAAATAGAAAATTTTGACAGCAACAAAAACGATCTGATAGCTTTTCACTTTTTTGAAATTATTGTTAAGCAATAGTTCATTCTTAATAAGATTTTAAAAAAGATTCACCAGCTCTTATGTTGAAAGTTATCAATGATCTTGCTGGAGAACACATGAAATCATGTGATGTTATTAACAAGAATATTAATACTCTCTCATATACACAGCTATACAAATCTGCAGTGTAATTGATAATGAAACTACTAAATGGAAACGACCCAGGTGAGAAATGAACCTTGAAGAAAACATCAACAATCTGTGCTATCATGTAGGATGATTAACCACAAGAATGAAATGTAAAAAGGAAAATGAGTTTCCACCTCATCAGTTACATCTTCTGAATAAATTAAGTAAATTCTGTGATGATTCTTTACACACCTAGCTCTTGAAAGAAGGTTAGTTGCAAAAATCTTCACTGCTACAGGTGAATCTTTGAATGAGCCTACATAAATTACAAGTTTGCTTCTAACTCACAGAGGAGAGATGAGAAGGGGAAATATTACCATTAAGGAAGCTCCCACTCAAGACCTTGATTGATTCTAATTGGAAATCTGGGGCAAAAAAAGGGATCTCAGCCTTAGTGCATCATGGCTAATTACAGTAAGGAGAGACCACTGTAGCAACATCAACAGTAAAATACATGCAATGAAACTTTCACCATAGCTGTATGCAAAGTGTATCATGTGAGGGCACCTGCAAGGAGCCTAATAATTGGATATTGGTATAAGAGGCTGACATTTTATGGAAAACCACTAATATGTATATACAGAAGCACTGACAAACCAAATTGGTTTACTATAGCATGGACAAATCTTAAAGCCAAGAATGAAACCACCAAGTTGGCTGAAAACTATAGGCCTATTGCTTGCCTAAAGATTATGTATAAACTGTACATAAACTGCCTCAAATCCAACAACATAGCAACTGATGAGTAGGCAGGTGGAAAGAATGGAGTGTGGGGAAGCACTGAACAATTTTTTGATAAACAAAGCTGTACTGTCTGAAGTTAAAAAAAAAAACATCATAGGAGCCTTACAGCAGTATGGTTTCTTCATAAGAAAGTATTTGACTCTGTTCCCCACTTATGGCTGATAACAGGCAAAAGTGCCTGTTATCTTAATTGCTGCCATCGAGAGGTCTACAAAAACCTGGGCAACAATTCTTACACTTAGAACTGAGAGTGGGACAATTGTCTCCAATGTTACAAAGGGAATATTCCAAGGAGATAGTCTTTCTGTAATTCTGTTCATTTTAACATTAGACCATTATAATTCCAGCTAGAAAAATCAAGCGACTACATGCTAAGGTCTACAACTCAAGATTTATGGGGGGGGGGTTATGGGGGGGGACTTTGTTAATGTTTTAAAAATGTTAACAATGTCCAGCCCCCTCCAAAAATCAAAACAGGTGGAATTAATAACAGCATTTTAGTTGAAATGGAAATGAAATTTGGTCAAAAGAAATGTACACAGTTGAATGTTGAATGGGGAAAATCAGTCCCCCTGACTCAAAACCTGTATATCAATGGGCTTGCTATCTCTCCTGTTCCACACAAAGAATGCTACAAGTGCCTAGGAATGGATGAAAACTATCATACAAAGGTACTGTGAATAAAGTTAGAGTGACTCAAGATTATAAAAATATGGCAATTGGAACTCTCTTCTTATAGCAAGACAATATCCCACAATGCATTTGCAATACCAGTGCTGATTCCAACAGTTGGGTTACTTGACTGGTCTGTAGAAGAAATCTACTCCATAGATGTTGAAGACTGCAAGATACTGACATCAAATGGAAATCTCCACAAGAATAGTGATATCAACAGACTCTACCTAAGAAGAGATAAAGGAGGCGGAAGCTTGGGATCAGTGCAGAGAGCTTTTGGATGTCCTATAGTTTCTCAAACACCACTTGCTAAAGAACAATATCAAAAATAAATACATTAATTTAGCAGTCAAAAAGTGATGAGGACAATTTCTTACATGTGAGCTCCTCAGGAAGCATTCTCTTTCAGATGACCTTCCATACAACCTCAAAACAGCTGGACTAATATATCTTAAAGAAGATCTAAATGTGGAACTCTGAGCATACTAAAAAACACTATGCATGGACATGTTTCCCCAAAACTTGAAGAAGACAGTAATATCAACTTGTCATCACTACATCACATCAGACATCACGCTTCAAAAGCTATGCAATCCAGGAACATGAGGTTGCTACAAAATATCCAATCAACAAAAGAGACAGTAAAGCCCTTGGAACTGCAGGATGCAGCCAAAAATGTAGATGATGTCATATTTCAGTGGAAGGCATTGAACAGGCGATTAGCACCTGCCCAAAAATGTCATCAAGGTACTATCTCCCAATCTGACACAACTTTGTTGCAAAAACAATATACAATGTCATTCAGAAATAGATAAGGAGCATCTCCTATTATTGAATACGCAAACATCAACTCAAGGAATACCAGTGGAACATTTCCATCAAAATATTTGTCAAATGTAAGCACAATAGGCTGGATATTGTTGTTTGAAACAGACAAGAAAAGTATGTAGTGTCATAGAGGTTAGCTGTCCTGGTGATGTGAATATCTCTTTGAAAATCAAAGTGAAAGAAGCTAACTCTGGACAACTGCTTTGAAACCTCCAGCTTCCAAATCCAGATTTCAAATTTACATTCATACCAATAGTAATTGGTACACTTGGTTTTGCAAGTAAATGCCTAACTGACAGTCTGGATAAACTAAGATTTCCAGAAAAACAAATCAACCAACAAACTCACACATTACAAATACAGTCAATAAGTGAAACAGTAAAAATATGCAAGCTTTTTCTCAAATTTAAAATGTGGCCTTGTTTTCATTATCTACATTCCAATGATGGTGTTTTATATCTTTGTTAGAAACCAGCTCCTTCCTCAGAGGAAGAATTTAAATAGTTAAAAACAGAAGAGAACATACATAAGTCATTCTGAGTTATATTAATGGTTGTTGGATAAAGAGAGCCAAAAGGATGAATGATAAGATGAAGCATCATAGGAATTCATTACTGTCATCTGTAGAGAGGGAGCAAAGTGTCTGCAAAAAGAAAAAAAAATGCATACTAGGTATTATTTGAGACAAAGACTATCACTTAAGTGGTGCAGGTTCGATATAGAAAATAGTCTTGATATATCTAATACTGTTGGTTTAGTAAGAAGGTAGTATTGGTATGGCTTGTGACAGGGTTGGTATTGGCTGTAGAAAATCTGCCTCAACTAATTAGTAAAAGGTAGTGTTATTACAGCAAGCTGCAGGTATGGCTGTGTGATTAAAAAGTCTTCTTCCCAGTCATGTGGTTTTGGGTTCAGTCTCACAGCATGGCATCCTTCAACTAAAGCACAAAACAGGCCAAAACCTTGAGAGCTGATATGGTAGACAGAAACTGAAAATAGTCTCTCATATAATGTATGTGCTATACTTTTTGATGAATGAGAAACACCTATTTCCCTGCCCAAATTTATATGCTTGTGCCATAGACATCAAAGGTAAGAATAACATATATATATATATATATATATATATATATATATATATATATTTATAATGTTATAATAAAACCACAGATCTTGCTAAATGCACCTACCCAGGGTTTTCTGGTCAAAATAATAGTTTATTTCACCATTTTTCAAACTGAGAACAAGACCATTTGTCAGTTGTCTTTTGAGCAGATGACAGTTAAATAAGAGACATTGGTAAGGAAGAAGGCAAGAAAAAAAAAAGACATTTGAAATCTGACAAGATGTATTTCTTGAGGAGCATTATATGTTTTTAAAAGAAGACTATTTAAACACTATCTGCTCAAAAGACACCTGACAAACGGTCTTGTTCTCAGCTTGAAAAATGGTAAAATAAATTATTTTGACCCGGAAAACCTTGGTAGCTGTATTTAACATGATTTGTGATTTTTATTAAAACATTATCTTTATCCTCTTCGCTGATCAAATGTTTTACTACATGTTGAAGCCTTACCACTTGCAAACCAAATCCCAAAACGAAATATATATATATATACATATATATATGTGTATATTTATATTTATATATATATATATATATAAATGACAGTATATGATGATGATGATGTATGGTATACACGTGTTCTATGTAGATATATGTAGATAAGAATGCATACAGTTCAACTATATTTATATCAATAGAAATATTTTACTTTTAAAAACATGTAAATGCTCCCTGAAATGTTAAAAAAAATATGTTATAGTAACAAATGAGAGTAAAAGAGCTTGTAAATTACAGAGTGTAGAGTAAGGCCATTTTTGATATTGATGAATTTCTGGCCTAACTTTTTAACAAAAAAAATTGTTTTTGAGTGCTTGCCTTGGATTGCAAATGTGCTTTGCGGTTGACCAATCAAAGTGCTTAATGCAATTAGTGTTAGCAACCACCTAATCATTTTTTAAAATTTTGTCAGCTACTTGGCTGTCTGGTATGTGCTTACCATCAGCTGGATGCATAACCGGAAGCCAAAGTATTGAAAGCATAGAAAGCAAAACAGTTTGTTTCTTCATTTTTTTTTTTGTTTTACCTTTCACACCCTCAGGATGTCTAACGAAAAGAGACTATCATACATAGCTAAATTCAAATTAAGTGCAATTAATTATTAAAAAAAAAGATTAAAAAGTCACATGGAAATAGAACTTTGGAAAGACATTTTGGTTCTCTACCAGCTAGTAAAAAAAAAATAAATGATTTGTTGCTGACTCAGTCAAGAAGAAAAATTGAAAATTGTTAAAAGAGATAATTGCAATTTACAGCAAGGAAAAAAGCAAAATGATAAGGTCTTATATATACATATTTAATATATTAAATGGGTTGTGGATTTGAGAAGGCAAAGACTATCTGTTTCTACAAATATGGTAATCTGTGTCACAAAGAAGGTCACATATGTTTTGTCTTTTACTTGTTCCAGTCATTAGACTGCAGCCATGCTGGAGCATTGCCTTGAAGAATATTAGATGAATGAATCAACCTCAGTGCTTTTCTTTAAATTTTAAACTTGGTTTTATCTGTCTCTTTTGCCAAACCACTAAGTTATGGGGATGTAAGCATACCAACACTAGTTGTGAAACAATGAAGAAAATGAGTTTCATTTGAATTGTGTCCCATAGCAAACATGGATGTAACTCTGTTAACATTGGATGTTCCAAGCCATAGGACAACTGATGTAAAAGGCACTAAAACAGTTACTGTGAGGACTGTTGAAATCATTTTGTAGCTTGTTGTATAAGAGGAGCTAAATGACCACCAGTGTTGATATAACTGCAAGCTAGTACTGGTATAAGTCAGAAGATAATGTTCATATAGCTAGGATAATTTTCATATAGCTAGAAGGTAGTGTTGCTATGCCTAGACTGTAGTGTTGATCTAGCAAGCAGGTAGGATTAGTATAGCAACAAGATAGTGCTTGTTGAGCTGTATAGCTACAAGACAGCATTTGTATATGGAAGGTAGTATTTGTATAGCCTGCAGTGTTGGTATAGTTAGGAAGTAGTTTTGATACAGCTAGGTTTTATTGAAATTGCTAGAAGCAAGTCTTACCATGGTTAGGTAGTAATGTTGTATAGCTTGAAGGTAATAATGATGGTAAAGGTTTGTGTGGCTGGAATGTAGTGTTGGTATGTCAAGAAAGCAGCTTTGATCTAGCAAGAGGCTACAGATCTTTTTTTTTTCCATTTGCAAAATATACATTTTTTAAAAGGAAGTAAAAAATCTGAAAATTTGCTATAATAATGTAGCCTTCCAGTCTCATTGCTTTGACGGTATGATGTGGAGAAAAAAATTTGAGATACAAGTTACAGAGGTTTAAAAATTGAAAAAACTGGATATTTTTAGCCAAGACAGAAATTTTCTGCGTTTAGAAAACAGAGCAGTGTCAACTTTAAGGTTGTACCCTGTGAAATTTATAGTTTAGCATCTAACCTGTTCACTGTGGGTTTCTAGATAAACAGAAATACCTAATTTCATTTTAGGTTTCTAAATAAACAGAAATACTTAATAAAATCAACATTTATCATCTTACCGTTTCTTTTGTCTCTTTATTGATTGTATGTTTTTATTATTTTTAATTTGTTATATTAATATATTTGTCTGCATGTGTTTGCTTTATGTATACTTCACTATTATGTATATCTACCATGTATTTATGTACACCAATAATATATAAGTGCTTGTGTGTGTGTGAAAAATGGGCATCTGTCTCCAAAACTCCAAAGTTGAGTAACGTTTTCATGCTTGGATTTGTAAACTACGATAAGAATAATACTGGTCAACAAAGAATTTGACCCAAGGAAAAGAATTCCTGTATAGTATATATTTCTGCATGCAGAATTCAACAAGAATGTCAAATTATCTGTATCGCCCACGGTTTCTCTGTTCCACAATATCCCTCTCAGTTACTGTTACGTGTGCTAAATTTCAGTTAAGCTGTTGAAATGTGAAGCTAACGGTTTAAGAAATACTCCTAATTTAAATTCTTATGAATAGAATAAACCTAGTGAAATCATAAATCCAGCTATCTGAGTCAATGAGTCCAAAAATGTATGAAATGAAAAATAATTAAAAAAGCTAAGTGTGAAAAATCAACATAAACAACTGCAGCACAGACAACAGTGAACAACAGCATAACATGTGGTTGTCATGGTAACAACCTGCTAATGCCACGTTGTCTGTTGATTGGCCAAAATTACCCTAATTTCCCAACTTTAATTCCAAATAACATCAGATTCTTTAATTTACAAGATAAAGTAATTGGTTGATCATAATCAAAATTCAGATTTGCATCGATACACCAAAATTGAAAGCAATCTGAGCAAAATTAGGGGGGATCCCATTTTGCGAATGAGAAAGACTAGATCTGTGGCTACTCTGAGTATGGCTACAAGGTACTGTGGGTCTAATTAGAAGTACTGTAAATATTGTGTCCTCATACAGTACAAATTAATTTGATTTAAGTAACCTTGTGGGACGTTTTGGGAGAATATACTAAAAGAAAAGTCAATCTGTTGAGATTGTTGTGTAGTTTCAAGTCAACTCTGATCCAGCAAGCCAAGGATCTCAGGCATTTTAACTTTGACCTTTGACCTGCTTATCAGTTTGTGGGTGGAGTACCTAATATTTTTCTCTCCCTTTTCCAGAATGACTGTTTGCTAATTGTGAGATATTTGGTTACTGTGTGTAGCATGCGATACAGTCAGTTGCTCACTAGTTCACAACCTGCCATAGTAATCTGGTTGAGCAGAGTAAAGTGAGGGAGCCAGGTTCAGTGAAGCAACTGCATTCTGTGACTGAACAGGTTTTTGCTAGGAACCCCAACAGTGTGGTACCTAAGTTATAAATGGAGTCAATACTCAGCTGGTGCAAGACAGTGAGTATGTCATTTCAATTAGTCATTATGCTTGAACTCCTGTCTGCAATGGTATGATATTCTTACATTCTTTATGATTAAAGATATAAGAAAAGATAAAGCAAATCTACAATTTTCTACTTTCTAAATCTGTTCTCTCATTCAGAGAAGATTCTGACCACAGAGCAATACTTTTTTTTTTATTGTTATGAGTTTTATATGAATATTTCTTTTTCCCCTCAGATGTAAATGAATGTGCCAAAGAAAATGACGGATGTTCACAGATATGTGTAAACACTGTCGGCAGCAGCTACTGTGCCTGTTCTCATGGTTTTAAATTGAAGCCAAATACCAAAAATTGTACTGGTCAGTAAAATGCTTGTAGTCAGATTAACTTGCAAGTTTTATTGTTTGCTAAACCAATAAATAGGTCCAACAAAATGAAAAACACCAAAACTTCTTTCTCCAGATAATTTTCTTTTCCTTTATGTTTGTGTCCTCATTTATGGTTTTTAGCCAAATACATCATTTGGAGATTGTTATAGGTCTATATGCTTATATATTCAGCAATGTGTGTGTGTGTGTATGTTTGTGTGTAAGTATATATATATACATATTTGCATGTAAGTATCTCTCTCTCTCTCTCTCTCTCTCTCTCTCTCTCTCTCTCTCTCTCTCTGTATACACACACATGTGTATACAAATATACACATTTGTATTCACTTATATATATATTTATGAAATATATTATGTGTGTGTGTGTGTGTGTAGATATACTTTGCATGCAGGCACACGCACACACACATATGTGTATATATGCAATATGCATACATAAATATGCATATATATGCATATACATATATACACACATAAATAGATAGATATGCATATATATATATGTGTGTGTGTGTGTATATATATATATATATATTTACACACACACACACACACACATATATATATATGTATGTATGTATTTATGTATATATATACATACATACATACATGCATGCATACATACATACATACATACATACATACATACATACATACATACATACATACATACATACATACATATACATGCATACATATATATATATATATATATATATATATATGCATAAACATATATGTACATCCACACAAATGATTTTCTTTTTTTAAATAAATTCAGAAATAAATATACATATTTAAAAGAAGGAAAGAAATTAAATATTTAGTAAAAACTATAACTCATTGTGTTTTAAAAAATGTGTTAAGTGAACCTTGAAATTGAAAAATATAAATATAAATAAATAACAACTTACTCCTTTTCCATTTTTGTACTTTTTGATTTTGTTCTGTAAATGGTAAAATTTGAAAAAAATTTATCTTCATGCACCAAGTTATTCTATTATCTTTATCTGTGTTTCTATCTGAAAGAGGTGTTAACTCTTTTAAAGTTCTCTTCTTTCGGAACTTCTTTCCTCTACTTCAGTTTTTCTAGTCTTGAAATATTTTTGACCAATGTATTCAACAATTACCATCCCTCTTTAATTTCCCTGTACAAACACACAGACACACCTAATATAGCTTCAACATAGTTGTAACTAGGACTAACACTAAACCACCTTAATAGTTACTTCTGTGGTTAATATTACAAATTAGAATTCTCTGTCTTTTGATTTGAAGCTTCTTCAATCCTGCTCATGATGTCACATAGTGGGATTGAACCAGTGGCAGCATGCTTGTGGTGTGAACTTTTTAACCATACATTTTCTTGGTAGTCCATACGTGTCCGATGATGACAGAGTCTGTGTTCTTGGCAACGAAGGCACATGTGACTTAGCAGTCCAAACCTGGAAGCACACAGGCACCTACAGATGTCACAACAATAGTCTGTTACCCACCCTGTGACGTCTGTCTCTTGCTACAGTGAAACACTGGTCCTCTTCAAAGGCAGCTGCTGCTTGTGAGGTGAGAAGCCATGCTAATCTGTCTGCAGCAGAGCTCATGAAGTCCACATGGTCTAATGCCACTCCATTTAAGGTTGCTTTTCAGAGTGTCCTCAGTTTAAGCCTCCCTTGTTTGTGTGGGCCCTGTGTGAGTCCCACATGAGATTATCATACAAAAGCCTACATTATTCATCTGAGCTAAGGGAAAGAGATTTGAAATTATAAAAAAGAAGAAAAAAACCCTAAAAAAAGTAGAATCTAATTCTTTATCCCCACTTAACTACTTTCTTGGTTAGCAACAGCTTTTGTCAAAAACATCTCCCATGGAAATTACCTTCATTTGTACATTGACAAGGCATTTATAATCAAACTTTTCTGTAAAACTGGATACTCATTTTGCTTTTGGAGATGCTTCTGACTGTTATGGAACAGTTTATGAATAGTTGTGGATATGGTGGCTTATTCACATATCATCATCATCATCATCATCATCATTATCGTTTAACATCCGCTTTCCATGCAAGCATGGGTTGGACAATTTGACCGAGGACTTGCCAACCATATGGCTGCACCAGGCTCCAATCTGATCTGGTAGAGTTTCTACAGCTGGGTTCCCTTCCTAATGCCAACCACTCTGAGAGTGTAGTGGGTGCTTTTACGTGCCACCAACATGAGGGCCAGTCAGGTGGTACTGGCAACATCCACACTCAAATGGTGTTTTTTTTCCGTGCCTCCTGCACAAAAACCAGTCCAGCAGCACTGGCCATGACCTCACTTGAATGTTTTTTCACGTGCCACTAGCATAAGTGCCAGTAAGGCAATGCCGGTAATGATCACACTCGAATGGTGCTTTTTATGTCCCACTGGCACAGAAGCCAATTTGCTGCTCTGGCAACGATCACACTCGGATGGTACTCTTATCGCTCCACTAGCACGGATGCCAGTCATCAAATTTGATTTTGATTTCAATTTCACTTGCCTCAACAGGTCTTCCCAAGCAGAGTTTAGTGTCCAACGAAGGAAAAGTATGCATAAGTGGGCTGGTTACACCCCTGGCATAGGCCACAAGGTTATAGTCTCACTTGCACTTGCCGAGTCTTCTCAAGCACAGCATATTTCCAAAAGTCTTGGTCACTAGTCATTGCCTCAGTGAGGCCTAATGTTTGAAGGTCATGCTTCACCACCTCATCCCAGGTCTTCCTGGGTCTACCTCTTCCACAGGTTCCCTCAACCGCTAGGGTGTGGCACTTTTTCACACAGCCATCCTCCTCCATTCTCACCGCATGACCATACCAGTGCAGTCGTCTCTCTTGCACACCACATCTGATGCTTCTTAGGTCCAACTTTTCTCTCAAGATACCTACACTCTGTCGAGTATGCACACTGACATCACATGTAAAATGTTAAGTTCAAGTTCCTCCTGTTGACAACTCTTTATGCACCAACCCCATCAAATTGGTATAAATAAGATTCAATATTTCTCAAACTTGTTATTTCTTTGTCTAGACATCAATGAGTGTGAAGATAATTACATCTGTGATGATGTTTGTGTCAATAATAATGGATCATTTGAATGTTTCTGTAACAAAACTGGTTTCATCCTACATAGCAACAGAAGATCATGCATTGGTAAGTTATTTGAGCCTTTTCTTATTCATCCTCTAACCGATTCATCAATTTTACGTATTTTAGTGTTTTAGTTATAGACAATCTATGTAATTAGAAACTCTTGAACTGAATATACTATCTTAAATATGTTTGATACAGTTTCAAGGGAATTTAAAAGAATGGTGTTTAGCTCCTGTTTCAAAGCTTTAGATTGATAAGAATCACATCTTCTCTTGTAATACTATATCTAAGTGTTAGTTTTACAATATCACATCTACTCAACTGGCTACACAAACCATATCAGTGAGCTGGTATACTATATCTGTATGCAGGTTATATAGTACTATATCTATCCAGCTAGTTATACAGTATCATATCCCTTAGACAGTTATTAGATAATATACTTGTATCTGTTAGTGGATTATACTGTGCCAAATCTATAAGTTCTGGTTATAAAGCATATCTTTGAGGTGGTTCTACAGTACCATTTATATTAACAGGTTATACAATGCTATATCTTTAAGCTGATCATGCAATACAATAATCACTCAGATAATTATACAAATACCATGACGACAGGGTGGGACATAAAGATCTCCCAAATTTTGAATGGATATAAAAAAAGAACACAACTATCTAGGAAAAAACTGATTATATTTCTAAAAAGTACATAAAACATAGTTTTATTTTAATGGGTTTTAAAAGTTATGTTTGACAAATGGCAGCCGTTGTTCGCAATACATTGATGGAGTCATTCCCAGTTCTTCGTGACTCTCCATGTCATCTCAGGTGGAATTGCATCAGTTTCATCTCTGATCTTTTCCTTCAAATCCTCAAGAGTTTGAGGACGATGTCAGAAAACTTTTTCCCTTAAGTATTCCCAAAGGAAAAATTCACAAGGGCTTAAATTTGGTGAAATTGCCAGCCACCCCACGTCTCCCCTTAAAGAGACCAAATGCCCAGGAAACATTTCCCTTAACAAGTAAATGTCATGCTGTGTGAGCTGTGGCCTCATCCTGTTGAAACCACAGATGTCCTGTGTCCAAATCATCCAGTTTGGGGTGCAGAAAGGCCTCCAACATTGCAACATATCAGTCAGAGGTAACAGTTACTGTTGCACCACCTTCTTCAAAAGAGTACAGGCAGATCATACCAAAGCTGGCAACTTCACACCAATCAGTTATGTGAGAAGAGTGAAGCAATCATTGGTGGAGTTCATGAGGATTATGTTCAGCCCAGTAGCGAAAATTCTACTTGTTTACAGTTCCATTGATATGTTATTAAACCTCATTGGTACTCAAGAGAAAAGCTGCAGTAGAAACTTGTGCAAGACTATTCACACATACAGCTCTGCGGTTATTATGACCTGTCTCAGTTAATTCTTGAACCAACATCATTTTGTAAGGATGCAGTTTCTAATTGGCATGCAAAATCTTCCTCAGACTCTAGTTCTCTGCTTATGAGTGGAACATTTTGGTGATAACAGAATGGATGGTCTTACTGCTGCCACATTTTCTGGTCCTAGGTCTGCCAGGTGATTAACTTTACAAAGTAAAATTGTTTTCTGATCTGGTACAGATGTATTTGTACTGTGCGTGAAAGTGTCTATGGAACTCTTGCTGCCTTGCTATTACAGATTATTCTTTCTCTCTTTTACTCTTTTACTTGTTTCAATCATTTGACTGCGGCCATGCTGGAGCACCACCTTTAGTCGATCAAATCGACCCCGGGACTTATTCTTTGTAAGCCCAGTACTTATTCTATCGGTCTCTTTTGCCGAACCGCTAAGTGATGGGGACGTAAACACACCAGCATCAGTTGTCAAGCAATGCTAGGGGGACAAACACAGACACACAAACATATACACACACACTTATATATATATACATATATACGACAGGCTTCTTTCAGTTTCCATCTACCAGATCCACTCACAAGGCATTGGTCGGCCCGGGGCTATAGCAGAAGACACTTGCCCAAGATGCCACGCAGTGGGACTGAACCCGGAACGACGTGGTTGGTTAGCAAGCTACTTACCACACAGCCACTCCTGCGCCTATTGGTTGTTTTCATAATATAACAAAGTCACAATGTTCACTGATCCAACTCATGATGGGTTCTGAAAATGATAGAGAAATTGCTATGATAATTGATGCAGAAAATGAAAATAACAGAGTCTAGCCTACTGAATAAGACCTGCTCCACCTCTCTACCACCACTACAGCCCACACAGGGCCCACTCCAAATGTGGGAGATCTTTATGCTTCCCCTTGTTTAAGCTGCTTCTCTAATATCTTATGTGCTAGTTATATAGTACCAAGTATTATTTGAGCTGGTTATACAAACCCATATCTACTGGATGGCTCTGAGCTGGTTATACTATACTAAAACTACTCAGTTATTTCACTCATGCATTTAAAGGACAAGGTAGAATTGCAAAATCATTACAGTATATTACAATAGTTGTCTTAGCAAAGCTAATTAAACACTAAAGACCAGACAGCCATAGTTGGGTGTTACCAATCTGTTCCTAACAAGTATTTTGTCTGTAGTGTTATATTCTCTGAACTTGCCCAATTCAACCCATCTGCCTCTGATCTCTCCCTGTGGGATAATATTTCCTTGATTCAATTTATATGACAATGGCTATTTATGTTATGACATACCAAGTGAAATGATTTCTAAATTACAAATAAAAGTAATTATGGGAAATGCTAAATTGTGATGGTCAGGCCTTTCCCAATAACACTGGTTAAAAAACTGGTTTGATCTAACTACTACAAGCGAGTAAACAAGGTTCTACCTTGTTGAAAGCTAAGTATTGATCCTATTTCATGCCTTAGTGATTGATATTCCAACTGTAAGACATCTATTGTAGCTAATCATGTCACTCTATATAGCATTTCATATTAAAACTATTAAGATTGGTAAGTAGTTGAGAGGCTTACTAAAAGATTTTCAGCTTATATGTTAGCATAAGCAAGGGAAGCAGAAAATGATACTAGGGGCTGGCGATAAACTAGATATGGTTAATTGAAGAAGTATGTTGCTGTGCAGTTGGAATAGAGAATATTTTGCAGAAATGAATATCGTTCCCCTTTCTTTTTCAATAAAGAGTATTACACAAACTGTTAGTCCTTACCTCAGCTAACCATACAGCAATATACAGCTAAGATTTTATTTCCAATCTGATTCACATGGACACAATCCTTGGATTATACATTCTGATGATTCTCTTCCTTTGGTTCGTTTAGAATTGCCATAAGTTAATACATAGAAAGAAAATAGGTTAGGAAGGATTTCCAAAACAATATGCTTCTCTTAAAAAGAGGTTTGGGTAAAATATTTTGTTTGGGGTCTGATGTTGATCACACTATACAAGGGGATGTTGAGGAGGCTCTGCTAGTGATAGCAACAGATCTTGTGGCAAGGGAGATGAAGACAAAAAAGGAATCAAAAGAGTGAGCAGCAGCAGTAGCAGCAGTAGCAGCAGCTGTTGTTTATCAGGTTTTAGGTGAGATCAGCATTAGTTTGGAAATTTTAGAATAGTAGTGGTACAAATAAAGAAGACAAAATCTAGTTGTGCATTGCATGTCCTTGTTTAACCCTTGGTCAACTTGCATCAAGCAGACATAGAATGTTGATCAAATAAGTAGGCACAATCAAACAGTTGTTGTAATTGTTGCTGTCATCATTGTCATAGCAAAGCTAATTAAACACTAAAGACCAGACAGCCATAGTTGGGTGTTGCCAATCTGTTCCTAACGAGTATTTTGTCTGTAGTGTTATATTCTCTGAACTTGCCCAATTCAACCCATCTGCCTCTGATCTCTCCCTGTGGGATAATATTTCCTTGATTCAATTTATATGAGACTATGGCTGTTGTTCCAGATATACTATTGCCCTACAAGTTAACAAACATTCTACTGCCTGATATACAATGGTTTATTGTAGAGAGGACAATGTGACTGAATGTGTTGAACTTTTCTCTCTGTACAATGAATGTGTGAATGTGTGCAGCACCTGTAGGCTCCTGTGGTCATAACAGAGGAAGTGGATGAGGTGGACTCAATGGGAGAATGATGTACCAGTAATTGTGTATGTCCCAGGACTTTGTTTGGTGTTATTAACATTGCTTTTATTTTCCTTCATATATGCTTTTTATGTTTGTTTGCATGATTTAGGAAGGAATGTATTAGGGCGGTGTTGTAAGAAGGTGGAATTGCAGATGAGTCTGTGTGTTAAAGGGGTAATTGCACACACAGGGCCAGATACAGTGAAAGTTGGAGATTTCACTACAGTAACAAATGGTTTCTCTTCAATAATGATAAGGAATTTATTGTATACAGTGCACAGGTGCACTACAACTCATCAGAAAAAGTAACAAAAATTACATGAACAGTATATAGAATGTGCACAGGAAGTGAACAGTGAATAAATCTATATAAAAGAAAAAAACAGGTGTGGTGGGACATCAGGTATATTGTTGGCAAATTTCAAGAAGCATGGAAGTTCTGAAGGGTGTAGTGTCTTGACTGCTAACAACAGATGCCGATAGTTTATTCCATGCCTTAACGATTCTGTGTGTGAATAAAAAATATTTCTGAAAGTCATGGGTACTGTGTTGTTTTTTTGATTTTGTAAGCATGTCCATTTGTGTTAGTTTGGATAGTCTTTCATTTTCAGTATGTTTGATTCTTTGTATTAGTGGTCTGTGGGTATGGACTGTGTGTGAGCAGCTCCTGGTGATGTAAAGCATGCTGTGCTTGTTCTCTTTGTAGAGTTTGTTGAGTCTCAGGTGACAACCAACTCTCTCTTGGGTGGATAGATCAGTGTGTCAAATGAGAAACAAACCCTCTCCGACACACTTATTGCAGCTCTTATGGTTTATGTAATGAGCAATATTATTTTTGCTTTCTAATTTCAGATATCAATGAATGTTTCCTGAATAGAAGTATCTGCCACCAGGCCTGCGAGAATACACAGGGTTCTTACCGTTGTTACTGTATGACTGGATATACCCTAAGTGAAGACGGATACACCTGCCAAGGTAGGAATATTAGTGCTGTTGCAACTTAGTCACAGATCATTCCTGTTAATCAAACCTAGACTCCAAGACATTCCAGGCATAACTGTTCCATCTTATTTCTCAATCACATATAAGATCATCAAATGTGTCTTTCCTTTTCTAAGATGGCAGTCAAGCCATCGAAGGGATGTTTTCCTGTCATGTTGAGTGACCATATCACAGATCTTTCATTTGCTTCAAGAATATTAGGTATTTTGGGTGGATAATATTA
Source organism: Octopus sinensis (assembly GCF_006345805.1). Taxonomy (NCBI): domain Eukaryota; kingdom Metazoa; phylum Mollusca; class Cephalopoda; order Octopoda; family Octopodidae; genus Octopus; species Octopus sinensis. Next base: position 17,183,698 of record NC_043009.1, on the reverse strand, counting down.
ACTACAAGATAAAATGCCATTTCATACCAAGATTTGTGCTTGTAACCAGTTGTCTCCAATGATTAAACCCTGATCAACTGAATGGCCTATATTCAGATGCATTTCAGCCATAACCATTCTGTATTTTATGTTTGCCTAGAACTATATTAATCCATGTGTTTTTTTCCCATTTTTAATACAATAGTGTGCAGTTTGAAGGAAACATGACTGCTGTTTCTAGCAGGTCAAGTGACCATGCAGGAATTCCCTTGTTTATTCAACCAGTTCTATGTAGTCTGAGATAGGGATGGTGATGATGGTGAGGTTGTCATTAATGCTGTTCTTGCTACGGTTGTATTTGAAGAAAGAGGAATTAATGATATCTAAACAAACCAGTACTACTGGCTGAGTTGAGAATGTAACCTATTTCAGATAAAAAATTGAAAGTTCATATATTGTCATATATAGTACTGCATAACATCCCCTTGGAAAGATACATTCATTCACCGTTATCATCATCATCATCATCATCATCATCCTTTAATGTCCATTTTCCATGCAGGCATGGTTTGGACAGTTTGACTGGAGCTGCCAAGGTGGATAGTTACACCAGGTCCTAATCTGATTTGGCATGGTTTCTATGGCTGGATGCCCTTCCTAACGACACCACTTTACAGTGTGTGGTTGGTGCTTTTACTGTTGCACTGGGACAAGTGCTCTTACGTGGCAAAGGCACAAGTGCTTTTTATGTGGTTCCAGTACAGGATTCTTGCAAGCCAATCCTCTTCACCAGGGGATGTGGTCTCTGCTGCGAAGAGAACAAGTCATCTTGGGTACAACAAGGCACCAGGTATCTTGGTTCTTTATCATCTCATCTGAAGAGTTCAACGTCCTGGGTTACCTTTCTGCACTTCAGTTCTCCATAATGTGGATAGTTACCATGTATAAGTATTAGTTCACTTGCTTAACCTCCATGTAAATTTTATGTATTTCCTTAGCTTGCAGTTCGTTCATTTTACCCTCGTTCTTTTCATACTGGCATGGGTTAGATGAGAACTTATTTGAAGTAGTATTTTATGACCAGATGCTCTTCCTGTCACCAACTTTTATGAGTTTTTCTACTAAGGGACTTTTTTTTCCCACTTAACTTCAAAAGCACATAAGTACAAGATATATTGTTCACAGAGACTGTAAATGTGACATCAATGTTTTATGCTTAGATGGTCTCATGTGGAGAAGAGCAAATGACATTTCTGCACAAAGACACATGCACACTCATGCATGTATGCATGTTCATGCACACATGCATATACACATGTACAGATGCACATGACAAGCTTCTATAAATTTTTATGTCTCGCAGCTCCAAGGTGTTATTTGGTCTGAGACAAGTGGAAGACACTTACTCAAGGTGCAATACAAATCAAGCTTAACCTGAGGTCATGTGATTGCAAAGTCAGCTTAATCATATATCCATGTCTGCATCTATGTAGTGTGTGTGTGTGTGTGTGTGTGTATTGTTGTGAAGAGGCTGCCCATTTAAGCACAATCCTTTAATTTTACTCTAATATTTTCTTTTTTAATGTCATTGATTTCATGATACGAACTTGGATAATAAATATTACTACTAGTCAGGGCTGGTGCTAGGAAGTGCTGGGCCCAAATAGAGAATCGTCAGTGAGGTCCTCTATTCTACATTAACTGAAGATTGATGTTTTATGCTTTGTGTAGCATTCCAGTCCTGGCCAAAAGGCCACAAAGATATACTAAAAATTCATCATAGTATTCTCCACTCGACCATGTGTGCAGGGCCCTCACTTGGTGTGGAGCCCAATTTGAACAAGTCTGTCTAATTGGCTTAAAACCATGTCTGCTCTTAGTAGAACCCATCACTACATTACCATAAATGTCAATAGGGAATTTGGACCCAGATCTGTAAACTAATGAAATACAAGTCAGTTATATATAATACCTGCAGAGAAATTGTACATAAAATAAATATCTGCAATGTCGTTTGGTTTCCAGATGTTGATGAGTGTGCTTCAAACAAAACTCATGGCTGTTCCCATATCTGCATTAATATTCCTGGTTCTTATCAATGTGATTGTCCCAGTGGCTACCAAGTGTCAAGTGGAACATCCTGTAGCAGTAAGTGTTTGTTATTTTTTTGTTTTATTGCTATTTAGTATTATAGTTTTTTTTTTTTTTGACACTGTATAATCTTTCTTTTTATGAAAAGTATCCTGAGTACAGCATCCAGATGATGAAATTTATGATGTTGATCATAAAATCATGTCCCCAAAAGTAAATTTTAAGTTAACATAGATCTATTTAGATGGCAAGAACTACAAGTTCAGTTTCACCTTGGATGATATTATAACATAACATATTTTTGATGAAGACTTGTTATTGAAACTATTTCTGTAGTTGTCCTTAAGCAAGATATATTGTTTCTCTCAAACTACTTAGCTGGAAAGTAGGTGTTAGTTACACTTCAATGTGTTATAGTTGAGGCTAAAATGATTTTAAGCCATTCTAATATTTGTTTTAAAGCACATTTATTTCAGGAATATATATATATATAACAAAATTAGAAAATGGAGAAAACATACTTAAATCAATCAAACATCAACCATCAGATGATACCCAATCAATACTTTATTACACCATTACATAACAGTAAAGGCATTATACAAAATATATAGTAAATATAATTAGACAAGGAAATAGAAATATAAAATATAAAATATAATATATAATTATATCATATCTGACAGCTGTTTCATCCGTAAGGGCAAGTATGCCTCATTTAACCTATAATCCATATAAGGCAGGTATAAATGAGACATTAACAAGGATGCCCCACGGACTCTTCAGAGAATTTAATTTATTATAAGTGTGAAAAAATTTTTTTTATACATATAAATATAAAAATATAAAATATAAGCCCTAACCCTAGCCAGGCTCATGGGCCTGGTTTCCCGGTTTCTATGGCGTATGTGTTCCCCAGCTGGACAGGATGCCAGTCCATCGCAGCGTTACATATTTTTGCCAGCTGAGTGGACTGGAGCAACGGGAAATAAACACAACGAACTCAAGAACACAATGCGTCACCCGGTCTAGGAATCGAAACCACAATCTTACAATCATGGTGCTGACACCCTAACCACTAAGCCACGTGCCTCCACATATATATATATATATATGCACACACACATACACGCACACACACACACCACACACACACACACACCACACACACACACACACACACACACACACCACACACACACACATATATATATATTATATATATATACACATACATATATATATATATATATATATATATATATATATATGCACATACATACATATATATATATATATATATATATATAAATCACACCTATAGACTTTTGAGGAAAAAGCTGATAAATCTTTCTGCATACCACAGTACTCTATAAAGAAGGTGCTTATCTAAAATACATCATGGCAGAGAGGATACCAGTTCTTTTGTAACTGATTTGTATTCTTGATATTAAGGTGAAGTGAGCTATGCAGAATTAAATGTCTTGCTTGAGAAAAAAACTAAAAAGTCTCAAATAAAACATGGCAGATTTGAAATTATGATCAATGTGTTGGCAGTCCAGTATCTGCTAGTTAACCATTTCATTTCTCTATAAAATCTTTTATATTTCATAAATAAGGGAGAGGATATCTTTAAACTGGTTCAGGTATCGCATTCTGTGGCTGAGATAACATTGGGCTGAATGCTTTTTAGCTATCATCATTGTTGTCATCATCATCGGCATCATTGTCATCGTCGTTGGTGTCATCGTCATCATCATCCAATGATGGCATATTAGTTATAGTCTTGCCTTTTTGGTTCAAATCTCAGTGGAGTTAAAACTATACTTAACATCAGTTTTTGATATAATAAATATCAATGAGATATTATACTATTCTAGTTTCCTGGCAGATTGGCTTTATCTTGAGAAAAGAGAAGACATCTATACTAGAGTAACTTCCATTACATTCAGAAATGATATTTTTTCTTCCATATGAAGCAGACTCCAGGTACAAGCATAAGCAAATACTTGATGTTCGCCCACAAACTTGATACAAAAGTGATGAAGCAGTGAAATAATATTTTGGCACAAGGCCAGCACTTTAGTGGGAGAGGATAAGTCAGTTACATTGATCCTAGTTGCTCAACTGGTACTTATTTTATTGACCCCCCCCAAAAAAATGAAAGACAAAGGGGCCTCAGTAGAATTTGAACTCAGAATATAAAGACAGATCAAATGCTGTTAAGTACTAACAATTCTACCACCTTGCAACCTTCAGCAGTGAAATAAAATATTGATAGAATTATAAACCCTGAGCCTAGACAGACATTCTTTTACTGAGTGCAGGGCCCAAATACTATGTATGGTTGGTGAATTGGAAATTATGTTTGGAGTATTTAATCTATGCCTTGCATTTTTTGCACCACCTTACACATTCTGAGTTCAAATCCAATCAAGGTCATTATTATCTTTCATCTTTCAAATATTAGGAAAATAAATGACCAGTCAAATACTGAGTTTGATCCCATCCCACTTCTCTCACTGTCCATCTGTCTGTCTGTCTGTCCTTCTCCTCTCTCTCTCTCTATCTCTCTCTCTCTCTCTCTCTCTCTCTCTCTCTCCTCTCTCTCTCTCTCTTCCCTCTCTCTCTCATAGTCTCCTTCTTGAACACAGTATTAGTTGCACTGTCCTGTTAGAATGAGATGGAAAACCACTTACAGAATCCCTTCTGTTCATGACAACTGCATCCACTATGTTGTAGTAAAAAAGTGGCCTACAGGCGTAGGAGTGGCTGTGTGGTAAGTAGCTTGCATCCCGACCACATGGTTCCGGGTTCAGTCCCACTGCGTGACATCTTGGGCAAGTGTCTTCTGCTATAGCCTCGGGCCGACCAAAGCCTTGTGAGTGGATTTCATAGACGGAAACTGAAAGAAGCCCGTCGTATATATATATATATATATATATATATATGTGTGTGTGTGTTTGTCCGTGTTTGTCCCCCTAGCATTGCTTGACAACCGATGCTGGTGTGCTTACGTCCCCATCACTTAGCGGTTCGGCAAAAGAGACCGATAGAATAAGTACTGGGCTTACAAAGAATAAGTCCCAGGGTCGATTTGCTCGACTAAAGGCGGTGCTCTAGCATGGCTGCAGTCAAATGACTGAAACAAGAAAAAGAGTAAAAGAGTAAAGAGTAAATTGTGGTTTGGTAGAACACAATGCATCATCTTCTTCTCCTTCTTCATCATCATCATCATCATTATCGTGACAGTGATGATGCTGATCACTCCACACTATATTGTATAATTAATTAGTTTAAATTAATTTCAATTTCAGAGTTGCCTCCCTTGTCTCTCTTGAACAAAATTAATAATTTTATTTTTTTATTTTCTTTTCTCTGCTGGTGCCATTTAGATTAATTACAACTTTTTGGCTCCTTCCAAAGCCTTCACTATATTATATTAGATTTATTTTGTTGAAAGTATGTATTATAAGTTAATTTCATTTTCCATAGTCCAAGGGTTTGGGGAAAGGCATTGTTGAATTTCTAATATCAGTATTAAACTTCTGTGTAAGAACAAGAAATTTTATAACTGTTATTTTCTAAAATCTTCATTCCTTCACATTGCAAATTAGAATGATTCTCCATTTCACAGAAAATTAAAATGACTCTATTTCAGACCAAATGTTATAGTATTGGATGAGGATTAAATCAATAACTGAATTGATGGAGGTGTAAGAAATTCAAATCTCAAACAAAATTAAATATCATGTCCAACCCATGCCAGCATGGAAAACGGACGTTAAACAATGAGGATGATGATGATTTATGTATTTGTTTCTCAAGATTCTTGATGTGAAATTGTGTATTGAAACAGATATTGTTATACTTGGGGATGGTCATATTATTATTATCATTATTATTATTATTATTATTATTATTATTATTATTATTATTATTATTATTATTATTATTATTATTATTATTATTATTATTTTAGTTTCTTTGTCAAAGCTCTTTCATCACATGTCCTGTGACCGCTTCAGTGATTCTCTATCCTGTGTTTCTCCCCTTGTTCTACTTATTCCATTTTGTCTTTCTGTGGTATGTATCCTTAAATATATAAATGTGAACTCAGTGATGCTGATAATAGGACTGCTATTGGTGCTGTAGTTAAAGGCTCAAAACCCACTGTTTTTCTGGTCCTTGCTGCTTTACACAAAAGGTTTCTAGTAGCTTCTTTTAAAATACACTGGACACAGATAAGAGTTTTGTTGTGGGAAGCTGACAGTACTGAAAGAAATGCTCAGCCCTTATATATTACGTTTGCTGAGAGACTTGTTGGTGGGGCATACAGTGTCCATAGAGGACCAGATTCATCCTTGTAAACTTGGTGGTGAGGGTGATGTGGGTGGCAGTGGTCCTTCTCCTTCTCCTAATAATCTCTGATTAGGAAGACGTATTTTATGATTTAAAACAAAGGTCTTCTAGCCATAGCCAGCATGTCTTATTCCAGACATGACTAGATTCTTTATGTTCCTCCTTTTTTTAAGATGTCTGAGTGTGATCTGAAGGAAGAGGGATAATATGGCTGCAATTTCTAGCAAGTTGTACAACCTTGTAGAATCTCCCTCATTGACTTGTGGTAAAAAATGACTTGATGAAGAAACTGATGATGAAAATAGTAAATTAATAAGCACAATATTTCTTCTGGGAATGAACTACTATAAAATTTTTTTCCTCGGTGTTATTGTCTTTAGCATGCAGAAACTTTATATAAAGACTAAACAAAATGGTTAATCCTTCCGATTTAAACACACCTCTGTTGGTTTTCTTTCAGAATGTCCACATGATAGTTATCGAAGTGTAAATGATACAGGTTGTCAACGTTGTCCAACAGATTCATTCACAGCTGACGCTGGCAGCACATCCGTTGAGGACTGTTTTTGTGCATCAGGATTTATTAGAGACAGGTTTGGAAAGGAACACTGTACAGGTGAAATCTCATTCATAAAAAAAGCTCTTAAAATTTTCTTCCTTTATAGAGATCTTTTATATTATTTAAGGTTTTATATTTTGATGTTAGCTTCTGCTCCAGTATCAATATGTAAATATATATGTGCATACATACATTTAAACATAAAAAAAAGATCAAAGGTCCTCTCTGATCCATAGACCCAAAAGGCTGATTTCCCAAACTCTATGGTATATATGTACACATCCTTACCTGGACAGTATGTTGATCCATCACTGAGTTACTTACTTTTGCCAGCTCATTGAACTGGAGCAACGTGAGACAAAGTGTTTTGTACAAGAACTCAATGCATTGACCAATCCAGGAATTGAAACCACAATCTCATGACCATGAGTTCAACACTCTAACCACTAATCCACACACCTCTATATATTCAAATAGACACACATACTTACATACATATAGATATAGACACACACTAATAACCATGTATTTGTGTATATATCATCCTCATCATTTAGCATCCATTTTCCATGCTATCATGGGTCAGATGGTTTAACTGGAACTGGTAAGCCAGAGTGCTGCACCAGGCTCCAGTCTGGCTTGGCTTCATTTCTATGGCTGGATGCCCTTCTTAATGCCATCCACTCCGCAGAATGTACTGGGTGTCTTTTACGTGTCACTGGCACAGATGCCATTTATGTGGCACTGGCACTGGCCATATATATGTATGCATGCATACATAAATATACATACACTAATATATATACACGAGCATCTTTAAGGTATAGAGACAGAATCATTTTGGAGAGAAACAAAATATCATTCAATACATTTAAATACTTAATCTAGTATTAAGCAGGCATGCTTTGTGCACAATGCATTAACAAGTTTGAAGTACAAAGTAATGTCTGCATATATGAAACAATATAATGAAGGCTGTCTATTTATTCTTGAGATGTCTGTGTATGTATTACATATATATGAGCGAAAATGTCACACAAGGGAATGACAAAGGAATTTACAGATAAGCAGAAAAATACATCACATGCATACAAGCTCAATTTCTCTGAAGTTGTTGACCACACATCACAATTTCAACACTTTCTGGCAATATTGTTCAAGTTGGCAGTGTAGCTGTTGGGGTATAAAAAGACAAACATGATAGGACTTGAAAATGGCCAAGAACACTCCAAAAACTTCTAGTTGATTTAATTGTCATATATAGCTGGCTACAACTATAACATTGTGCCTCTCTTGGATTCTAAATGAGGAATTCTGATTATTCAATCTGGCCTTGTAAGGGCCTTCCATTACCCCAACATATTTCTGTTGCTCTATTGATATTGGTCAACCCCATTTCTGTTTCATAGACCATGGCTTCCATGCTGAATGACCAGTTACTGGGCACTCACTGTAAATCCTACATGAGTACCTTGCCCCTATGATCCAGTGTAAAATGTTTATCAGTTAATCTAAGGAAGATCCTTCTCATCCAGATTTTCATAATGAGTGAAAAATTGATGGTGGTGTGGAAACCACATGACTCTTCAGTGGCACTGTCTCTTGCAGGTGTTAGGGCTGGGCATGTAAGTGAGGCTGTCTTTGAACCTGCAGGCTACCAGAGCCTTGTTATAATGGGAGACCACTGTGTTGAAGACCCCTTTGCTGGAGGATAGATTCAACATCTTCCCACTGACTCCCTTTACAAAGTTTTAAAATACTAATAGTGGATGGCAGGAGGCTGTGAGGAAGAGTAACAACCTTTTGTTCTGTTTGCAGTAGGGCCTATATGAACCTGTGCCCAAATCAAGGGTTACATCCAAGAAATGAATTACTATGTGTGTGTGTGTGTGTGTATGTGTGTATAAAAGAAGGAAGCAGAAAACAAATTATTGATTACAAATACTTCATGTATGTTTCAATAATCTATAATCAGTAATTAAATTGATTATCAAGCATATCATCAGTTGATGATTACATGCGTTAGTGATAACCGTCCTGGAAAGAACTCTGAAGTAGTAACCAGAAATAATTGTCCTTCCTCCTGTGTGTTATTTGGGGTTGACCTCTTGTCAACACCAAATAACCTTAAAATCTAACACAAAGAAGACCCATCCTGACAGCAGTGTGGAGCAACTCTTTGCATCCTGAACCATACTTTGACTGGATGCCCTAGTCCAATACAAGTGGAAGCACAACAAGATCCTTACAGAAATTGTTAAGTGGATAGCCCAGCAGAGGTTTAAAGCCAATATGGAGCAGCCATCATCACCCAAAGGCATCAGGTTTCTTAGGGAAAGAAACAATGTTCCTAAAGCAAAAGCAGCTGTGAGAGATCACAAGGGTAGACCTGTCTTTTTTAGAACAGGTGGCAACAGTAACATTGTTCCATCCAGACTTGTTCCTGCTCTCCAGAAGTGCCAAAAACAATCATTGTGGTTGAACTTAGAGTGACTCTGAAGGACATACTTGACATTTTTCACTGATGGATCCAAAGGAACATCATGACCAATTTGGAACTGGTATCAGTGCAGGAGCTGTCAGAACTAGGAAGTAGATAACAACATTGAACTGCCTCAGGATTATTCCGAAAGCCTTTCCCATTGCTGGCTGGGGCTGCAAGGCAGCAGAAGTTTAGAATCAGTATTTTCCTTCTCTTAGATGGATTGTTCCCAATCAGGATGATGTGCTCCATCTGTCTGGCTGATTTCCTAATTGGCCTAGAGCTTAGGCGGTGAGCTGGCAGAAACGTTAGCACTCTGGGCGAAATGCTTAATGGTATTTCATCTGTCCTTACGTTCAGAGTTCAAATTCCACCAAGGTCAACTTTGCCTTTCATCCTTTCAGGGTCGATAAATTAAGTACCAGTTGTGTACTGGGGTTGATCTAATTGACTGGCCCCCTCCCCAAAAATTTCGGACCTTGTGCCTAGAGTAGAAAAATAGAAAAGAATTGATCTAGAGCTGTGATCCTGACAGGTGCTACTACTCTAGGTCAGAGAATATCTGAGAACAATGAGAACAATAGAGGTTTAGAGGGAACTCCTAATGCAGGGCCCCACTACTGGATGCAGTTTGAAGGATTATATATGTATATATATAAAGAGAGACAGACAGAGAGACAGAAGAAGTGGCAACTGTACCACTCATAACTCATGACATTTATAAAACACAAATATAAACAAACATACACACACACACACACGTTCAACTGGCTTCTTTTAGTTGTTATACATATATATATTGATATATATGTATTATCATTTTTATACATACATACACACATACATACATATATGCACATACATACTTACTTTAAGACTTCTCTAAAGTTTTATTTGCTGTGTTAATTTAACAGAAGTCTATTGGAATCTTCAAAATTATCAATGTAGAAAAAAAGAAATATTTAAAAATCATACACGCACTATATATACATGCATATATATATATATATATATATATATATATATACACACAAACATACACACACATATACATATGCACACATACATACATACATACAGTTATAACTATGTATGTATATATACTAATTTTGAAAAGTCTTTAATTAAATTCCTTCATGAAAACTGAGCAAATTGTAATATATTTTTCATTAGTATATTTGATGATTTATCAAATATTAATGTTGTAGTCTGAAATTTAAATGTAATGCGTTTTATAAAGTTTTATGTCTGATACAATATGTTTATATTTGATATGGTTTGATGGTTTTTGAGGGCAGATAAACCCTGATAATTACAATGTTTCAATCAAATCAACTTTATTTCAGTCCATATTTAATATATTTTACTATATTTTGAAATTAGTAACTGTAGGATTATAAAATTGTTCACAGTAAAAACCAATGGTGATGTTTTAGATACTATCTGTTTAAATATGTATGAAAATAAGAAAGAAAATTGTTGCTGTCTCAGATTCAAATTAAAAACTGTTTTAATGATTTCAGAATGTCAGTATTTAATTCCACAGTGTTTAGCAGCTGATGTGAAATTGGTTTTAGTTTGAAATTTGATATTTATATATACCTAGAGAGAATGGAAAAACTGCAATTTTGTCAGACAACAGACATTAAACTAACACCAATTCTATTGTAATGATATCTTGGAAAAAAAAAAAATACCTATTTGACTCATTGCTTCTTAATTTACATTTCTGTTTTACTTTCATTGTCTATGATTACATTGTTGTTGTTGTTGTTGTTGCTGTTGTTGTGGTTGTTATTTATTCACACTTCTATACTGTTCTAAAATTTAGAGCTGCAATAGTTTATAGATAAGCAAAAAGTCCCAAATTTAAAGACAGAAGAGATGTTGTTGAGAGTGGTTTGACTGCTTTATTGTGCGGATACAGTCAAGAGATGTTCCGAAGTCTGTAAATAACAGTAACGTGCTTGAAGCTTTCCCAAAAACACTCATGTTGGAATGCTACTTTTATTTATGAAATTGAGACAAAAGCATGTCCTATATATGTATATGGATTATTCATACTGACTGTTATCACCCTCCTCCTCCTCTTCATCCTCTTCATCCTCATCCTCATCCACCTCATCCACCTCATCCTCATCCTCATCATCATCATCCTCATCATCATCCTCATCATCATCATCATCATCATCATCATCATTTTAATCTTCATTCATTTTAATCTTCATTTTTCTATGCTTGCATAGGTTAGAGTTTATTGAGGCGATTTTTTCTATGGCCAACCCTTCTTGTTGCCAACCCTTACCTCTTTCAAAAAAGGTAATATTTCACCAGGGCCAGAAATATCATTTGTAAAATATTGGAAATGGATGATAATCATTTACAACAATCAATGTCATGGCAAGGAGACACATGCGAACACACGCACACACACACACACAGGGCTACCGCTTCCCATAAAAGAGAAGTATTTGCCGATAATTATTTACAGACATATATAGAATTCTACAAAGTATTTCCTTTAAGCTATGTAAAGTCAGTATTTCCCGAGGATCTTTCTAAATATTTCATATAAATAAAATATATATAAAGACATGTAAATAAATATGAACATGGTAAAAATATAGATAAAACAATGATTATCCGAACGATTCAGTTGGATCTCTGGTAATCTGACTGAGAATTAAGCATGCTAGGTGCTTGGGATTAGTTAGCATTTGAAATGACATAAAGCCGATAAACTTCTCAGTTGGTTCTTTAGATTTTTTCCTTTATTAATTAATGTGACCTGATTTTATTAATTAATGGGAAATATTATAGCTAAAGAAAGTTGCAGAGGGAGATTTGAAGCTGTTACCTTAGTTGACTACAAAAGGATATTTCTCTCATGTGTAAAGCATTTACTAAGAATGTAATGGCCATATGGCAGTGAAGCATAAACATTGAATGTAGAAGATCTGTGATCTTCTACACTTGAAAAAAAAAGTGGGGCAAGAATGTTCTCTGATGTTAATATGCTTGAAAGGCACAGCAAAAGTGAGCTAAGAGAATGGCTGAGCATTAAAAACATGAACTGATGCTTGCAGAAAAGATGACTGCTGGTATGGACATATGAACTGATACTAAATATTGGCTGAAAAAGATAACAAAAATATGTGCGTGCATGTGTGCCTGAGAGAAAGTGAGAGAGAGAGGGAGAGAGAGAGAGTATGTATTTCTGTGCACATGCGCATGTGTGTGTATGTGTGTGTGTGTGTATATATATATACACACACACACACACACACACACACATGCATACACACATACATACATACATACATACATACATACATACATACATACATACATACATACATACATACATATATACATACATGTATATAAATATCTTTAATTTTCTTAGACTGATTAAATATTTTCCTTACTAAAAACCTTGCCAAAACTGACCCTGCCTGTGCTTGTGTCACGTAAAAAGCACAAAGTCCACTCTGCTGAGTGGTTGGTGTCAGGAAGGGTACCCAGCTGTAAAAATGCTGCCAAAACAGTTGCAGAAGTCTGGTGCAGGCTTCTGCCTGGCCGATTCCTGTCAAACCATCCCACCCATGCCAGCATGGAAGACAGACATTAAGCGATAATGATGATGATGATTTTAAATCATCCAATAATTAAAAGCTTGAATGTTATTTTCTATTGGCTGAAAACATTAAATAAAAGAATACTGAAAGGAATATCTTCTTCTAGGCTTTGACTTAACTCTTTGTTCTTCACCTCTGCCTAAATGACTATAATGACCATAATGACCAGCTGGACTGACAGAAGTTAGCTCACTGACAATCCTGAGACCATTACTGCTGGTCAGTGTTTAGATCTTATAACTTCTACAATTTGCTGTTTATTTTTGTTTCCACAGAACCAGGAGTTACATCCTATATCTGATAAATTAATACTTTATGGTAGATTTTTAGAGTGAAATATATTTAATAACATTGGTTTAGCATAAGGTCAACTTTTATAGAAAAGGAGTAAATTAATGGATTCCACATAAGTGCAAAAACAGAATTTGATTAGTCAGTGCAAACCCAGTTTTTCATTGTCCCTTGCCTCTCAAATTCCTGGGTGTGCGCTTGCACTCCCTGCACACCCTGTTCCTGATCCTATGGGATTCCAATCCAGTATATTACTCATACATATTTTTATTTATTCTGGCAGAGTAAAGGCAAAGTTGATCCTATCTTGATTTGAACTTAGTATCTTGTAGCTAGTAAGTAAAATCCCTAACTGGCGACCAGAGGGAGTGACTGTGCTCTCAACCAATACATTGTTGTGAGTGCTACTGGATGATGGACTCTGGTGATGATGTTATTCCATGCTTTCCAGTCCATGTCGCTGGCCTTAGCATGCTTGAGGTTGAGGCTCTGTGACTTCAGGTCTTCCTCAATGTGTTTCACCCATATCTTCTTTGTTACACTGCATTGGATTCTCCAGTGAGTGGGTCACTACCACCACAAAAGTTGGTGTGGTTGTCTTCTAGTGCTCATCCTGCAGATGCGGCCAAACCACCACCATGGCCTATGCTGCTGGACTTGGTGTTCAGTGTTGTGGTATAGAACAAAATTCAAAGAAATTTAATTTGACAACCCACCACTTCAATGTCACTTGCCTCAGTCTGTGTAACTAAGGAGTAACATTAATTTCTTTGTGGTTTATGCTGTTAAATCCATAAATCACATGTTCAAACAATACTCCAAAACTACCTGAGCACCTGAAATTACCTGTCGTTGGTCATAACACTTTACATGCATCAGTTTATTTGACTGGATTACAGGATGACTCTCGGTGGTCACAAGTTCAATCTATTCTAGGATAATAAAATATTTTTTATAAAGACATGACTGAGTGATCAGCTGGGTTTACTTTGGGTTGCATCATTTGAGGTTCAGTCTTGATTTGGCTGATGTTTCCTACCATAGTCTCTTGTTGACTAAGGACTTGTGTATGAGTTTTATTAGATGTACCCGTCCAGAGAACTGCTGTTCTTGTTCTTAGGTGATCAATATAATTTGCCAGTGTTGGTGTACAAACAATCAGATCAGGTCATCCTCAAAATAAGCCATATGTCTCTCACTCAGACTATAACTGAGCCATTCAAACAGGAGACTTAAAATATTTGTTTCAAATGAATGTCACAAGGCAGCAAGTTTAGAAGAGGGGTGGGTTGATTACATTGACCTCGCCACCACCCAAGTATTCTACTGGTGCTTATTTTATCAACTCTAACAGAAAGAAAAGCAAAGTTGACCTGGGCAGAATTTGAACTCAGAATGTAAAGACAGCCAAAATGCCACTATTTTGCTTGATATGCTAACAATTCTGCCTGCTCACCACCTTACACGGTACTTCTGTAGTATTTCTTTAGTAATAAATATTGGTTGTCTTAAACTAATGCTTAGCTAGAAATTAGGTTATAGTCACACTTCATCTTGTTAGAAAGTTACTGATGCAAGATGGCAGTTGTAGTAGTGTGAGGGCATGGACTATAACAGAATGTCACTGCATCCATCACTTGATGGTGGTTCCCTACTCCTCACGGATGGCACCTTTGCAGTACTCATGCAACAACCCTCCAACTCATGGATTTGTTTAGGTAATTGTTGCTGGTGTGGGTTTTATGAAGTTGAAGTGCAAATCTTCTTCCCAACCTCTTTTAGTCACCTTTTACAACTCACAGAGGAAACATTGAGTCTATTCTTTAACATCCCAGCCCCCACACAGCCGTGCACATGTGTGATGTAAAGATAGATAAA
The DNA here is from genome assembly GCF_006345805.1 of Octopus sinensis. Classification (NCBI taxonomy): domain Eukaryota; kingdom Metazoa; phylum Mollusca; class Cephalopoda; order Octopoda; family Octopodidae; genus Octopus; species Octopus sinensis. Next base: position 17,168,418 of record NC_043009.1, on the reverse strand, counting down.
TTAAACATTTCTGTACACTATTATCCTATATATTAATTTCACTTGTCTAATATGTCATGTTCTGCGCTGACATTCATTGGATGTTTGGAGAACTTTAAGATTTGTGTAAGTTGTTGGGAAAAACTATTTACTCCTAATACCAATCACTGATTTGCATATATATATATATATATATATATATATAAAGTGGAAGTGAACAGTCTTGTTTATTTTTTCACAGCTTGGTCGTCTTTCAGCACGTAATGTACCTTACTCAGAAGTAAAAACACATATTGTGGCAAGATTTGAACCCGTAACTATTTGAAATGAATTTAGTGGCTAAGCATCTCAAACACGTAGCCACTTGTATAGTTTTTAATGCACTTCTGATAGCTGCAGTAAGTCTTTATGTCGTTATGGCAGAAAATTTAATTATCATGTCAAATCCTGGTTATTTTACCTGGAGGACATAAATAGGTAACTTGTGTAATATATTTGCAAGATAACCAGAACAGATAAAAGTACATTTTTACCTGAGTTTTCACATATAGTTTCAATTCAATTCTTGCAAAGCATTTAATAAAAAAAGCACTCCAGTAAAATAAGTTTTATTTTAAAATAAAAGAGAATTTATGATGTTAGATATACACGAGATAATTCTATAGTGAAGTTTCTATTAAATATTTTGATTTATGATATTACTTTCAATTTTTGTAAGATGAGAAAAGACAAATTTAATTTTCTTCAATTGATTCTTTGTATCAAAAGGTTGATTGTTATATTTATTGTCAGACCATATTGGATTTTCTGGTCCTGTAGATGATTTCCTCACATCATTTGATGGTCATCTGGATTAGTCACTAGTTATTCATTAGGTAAACTGCTGATGCAAATTATCTTAGACCCTTCTGCCACTGACATATGATTCTTCCTCTGTTGCAAAATAGACAAACCTTTGTTTTTAACAGCAATAGCCACTACCATTGAATGTTCATTGTTTATTTTATGAGAACATTTGAAGACAAAGAGACACGAAAGAAGAAAGATAAGAAAGAAAACAAAAGAAAAGGAAGATGAGTGGGGGGTAAAGCAGTGGAAGATGAAGGGGGAGAGGGTGATGCACCACATATTCCAGAACAAATGGTGTGCTCAACCATGCCCCATGGTAATGACTGTGATGGTGTTACCATGGTGAATGGTCAGTGACATTTGCTACAGCAGCCACTCCTCCCTTGTGAGGGTCACTTCTCCAAAAAACCACCATTATCCCTATTTTTGTGGAGGAAATCAGTAGTATGGGTTCTAAGAACACATGACTTCTTGAGGGCAACCAGTACAAACTGATAGGGACCAGCCAGGTCCCTGTATTTTAAACATGATAAAGATATATTGTTCCAGTGTGATGGAGTAGAGAATTAACATATGTATTCTAGATATTCTGTTTATGCAGATCTACTTGCAAATGCATTGTTTAAACATGATGTTTATATTATACAATGATGGTTTTTTTTAATGGTACTAATGATACACAGATTGTTTGACAACCATGCTATATGTTTTTGTCTCTTTCATTAATAAAAATCATTGGACTGTAGTCAATTATGGCAGACATAATATTTTAGATACTTATTTTACTAATATCAGGAAAAAAAAATAAAGGTCAAAGTCAACTCAAATAAGATATGAACTCAGACCATGAATG
>NC_043009.1:17146737-17164237 GCF_006345805.1 Octopus sinensis | reverse complement strand
CACACACACACTTTGCCCAAATTTATTGATTCCATACTATTTTTTTGTTATTTAACCTCCCAACAACTATAACTTTTAGACGTTCTTGCTAACCTGTATTTCTTCCACACTAAATCCCAACAGCACTTCACAGGCTCCCCTCCAATTCTGCATTCAAAGAAGCCATTTACTTGATTGGCATAAAATTACTCATCAACATACTCCAACTTCTGACTCACAGGTGTGCTGTGTTTCCTCCCTCTCCCTTTTCTACTGCTACTACACTTGCCTCTGCTCCTCAAAGCTGGCTCCCTTTATGTCAGATCCACTCAAGTATTCTTGACACTCACCTCTCCCCCTTACATCACCCATATTATGTCCTCAGCCTCAGGTTTTGCACTAATCCCTACACTCCGTTCTTTCTCCCTATGATACTAATCCTGTGGTATTCCTCCTCCCAGCATATGTCTTTTCCTGTATTTAACTTGCTCATCTCACCAGTACTGCAGAACATCTGAATGTCTTGTGCACAGTCATTCTTCAGACTAATCGAATAAAAGAAATAAAAGGATGAGAATTTGGCTGTAATTCTTCGCATTCACAGAAGTATTGGAAGATAGAATGTCATGTAACCTTTCAAATTATTGGTAACTCCTTCACTTCACGTGCACAGTTCAATGCTGCCTTATTTTAGAGGAATGAACATCACAACTGCCATTTCTTTCATACATGTTCTAAAGTTAAGCAGTCATATTACCTGTTGATGGATATCTCTCACCTGGAAAAGCCAAGTAAAAGTGTCAGAGCCTAAAAAATGTGCAGCTGTTCAGGTCCTGCCAAAATATCACCCCAATTAACTGGCACTCCGTTGCTTGTGATGACGCGGGTCCCAGTTGATCCAATCAATGGAACAGCCTGCTTGTGAAATTAAGACGCAAGTGGATGAACACTCCACAGACATGTGTACTCTTAACTTAGTTCTCAGGGAGATTCAGTGTGTCATGGAATGTGACAAGGTTGGCCCATTGAATTACAGGTACCACTCATTTTGCTAGCTGAGTGGACTGGAGCAATGTGAAACAAAGTGTTTTGCTCAAGGACATAACATGCCACTGGGAATTGAACTCACGACCTTGCAATCGTGAGCCAAATGCTCTAACCACTAATCCACATGCCTTCACCCCCAATTACCTTCATTGACAACACATCTAAAATAGTGAAAATAACCATGAACAACCAACCAACCAACCAACCATTCTGTCATCTTAACTTTCTATTCCTTGACCACAGGATCTTCAGGAAAGCCACTGTCCTACATCACACACCAGTGGTCTCTTGTTCTTCAGTGAATGTGATGTTACCCTTGACATTAATAAACACTTCAAACATATCTACTGCCTCCCCAAATTTCTCACTTATGATCTCCTTCTGTTTACCATTTCTGTCTCTTCTCTTAATAACTTCTGTCTCTGTAAACTATTAAAATCTATACAGCAGGTCTGGTTAAGAATTTTGTTTCATAACGATGTGGCTTTGAGTTCAGTCTCATTGCGCAGCACTTATGTTACCCTTCCTCTTTTAACTAAACCATAAAAAAATACTATCTTTTCCAAAAGTCATTTCTTGCATCGAATTCTCCTCCTTCCAACACTCCTATTCTGTCTTACACTACAAACCTTACACCAAACATCCTCCTCTGTATAACTACTATGCATTGGGAATTCTACAGACAGGACTGAATATCACACCTGAATGTCAAAAGAGTTGACCTCATCCGTCTGAGAGCAATTGCAAAGACACATCGTTGTTCATATGTATATATACATATATGCATATATATATATAACTATATATACATACAAAATTTAGAGGACTGACCACTAAAAGTGGACAGCCTATATGCTACCCTTGTTTAATTTTATATATATATAATACACACACACACACATATATACATATATATATATATACACACACACACATATGTATGTGTGTATATATATGTATACATACATACATACATACATACAAATCTTGAAATAAACTGAATAATGACATATACATATATATATATATCTATGACTGAATATCTATGAATTTGTTTTAACAGATATCCATCCATGTTTGCAAATCGGTCTAAACTGCTCCCAGTACTGTAAACTTAGTCAAGACGAGCCATACTGTTATTGTTATAGTGGCTTCCAACTCAAAAGCAACAGTAGTTCAGAATGTGTTGGTAAGTTACTAGTTATTCAGTCATAACTAACTCCTTTGAAAATGTTTTATTCTGATGTTAAGGATGTGGTATTTCTAAAGTCGTCAAAATGTGTTGTCATAGAATGCCGCCTTTCTAGCTTTGCATTTAATAGTCTGAGTCTCTGCATCGTTGTTGAACTGCATTTATCCCAAACACACATAAATCTATAGTTTAGTTCTTATAGTTGTAAATATGTAAAGCTGGAGGTGATATTGTTCATTGTTGTAGACTTGATCTTGACACACTGCATGGAGATCAAGCCTGGCTTGACTTAAATACATTACCTAGAGAGCAAGCCCCACTTGACCTAAACCAATGCTTCTCCACCATTTTTTTACGTATGGACTCCTTTGATTCCTATTTTACTTCAGTGGACCTTCATAGTTTTTTTCTTTTTTTAAATCCTTTATCATATTTTTATAATTAAATATTAGGAACTGCATAAAAATGTTAAAATTGTTTATATATTGTAGAAGTATAACTAATGCGTTGCACATAAATTTTAACAACAAAATCTTATACAGACCCCCCCCCCACCAAGGGTCATATGGTTCAGAACTGCTGACCTAGACAAACTCCCTCAACATGTGCAATGAGTTCTGAAAAATATCTGTCAAAGTCAACAAAATATCCAATAAAAACAAATGAAATCACTTTGATTTGAAGACGTGCAATAATTTAGAAGTGAGTATACTGCAGTGGTTTTCCCTCCAGAAACTCATGGGAGGATTTGAGTTCAGAACCATGAGAAAGTGGAACCTCTGTTGCTCTTGTGTAGCTGATATGTGTTTCTTTATGACCTTTATTTGCTGCTAGACAGAATGGACCATTGAAAGGTAAATGTTTGAGCAGTGATTCAAATAACGAACCTTTTTCACTAATCAACTCAGTCAAGCTGAATCCCTTACAATTGATCCCTGTTATCATTTTAGATATTGATGAATGTGCTGAAAACAATGGGAAATGCAATCAGGTCTGTATCAATACAATTGGTAGCCATAAATGTGACTGCAATGAAGGATTTCGCATGTTGTATGGCGACAGGTATACTTGTGAGGGTAAGCCATTTTATGATGATTTTGGAAGAGTTTGTAAATATGATTCAATAAGATTTTGTTAGGACTCACATCTTGGTGGGCCCAACAATTATGACAGTCCCTAAAGATGGTCATCTGAGTTTGATTAAGTTTACATGTAGATTCTGAAGTGCATACAATAACTGTTGTACATATTATTGTTTCAACTCAGGCCAGCCACATCTGACCAGATCTTTGATCAAGGCTTATCTTGTCATGACCGATTTTGTCTTTTTATCAGACACATTATTTTATAAAGACTTGATCAGTTTTGATACTGGGTTTGTTATATGAGTGCATTTTATATTTATTAGTTAACCAATGAAATATCATACAGCCATTTTCTGGAGCATGTCCCAGACATTGAGACAAGAACAAGAATATAGTTAACGTTCTATCAAATATTTTGAAGATTAGTGGAGATAAGAAATTCTAGAGTGCTAGTGACAGTGCTGGTGAGATGTAAAAGATGCCCAGTACACGCTATGGAGGGTGTTAGGAAGGACATCCAGCCATAGAAACCATTCCAAAACAGAAGACTGGAGCCTGGTGCAGCTCTCCAGCTTACCAGTTCCAGTCAAACTGTCCAACCCATGCCAGCACGGAAAACAGACACTAAATGATGATGATGATGATGATGATGATGATGAAGGGTTAGATTAATTGTTCAAGGTACAATAGATTCCATGGAAACTGATAATGATCTCCTTCATCAGCAAATAATGTACAAGATGTTTGCAAAATGGAGTGAACTGAGAGAAATATTAGAAGTATAAAACTTTTGGTAGAAGCATTCCTTGATGGGAGATGAAATCACATCCAATCAATTTATTTACCATGAGTATATTTCATTCACAGTGGAAAGCAGTGAGTGTAAGGAGTAAAACAGTAAATAGAAAAGATTAAAGGAAGGTGAGGCGAAGGTAACAAAAGACAGAAATGCTAGATGCAAGATAATCGTCAGAAGCTGGAGATAATATCACCAAGAACTCTTTAGCAATCTTGGAAAATGGACAGAGGTGGCCATTGTCCTTCCATTAACTTCAGTTTCTTCTTGTTACTTCCTTTCCTCAACTTTCACTATTAATTCTTGTTTCTCACATTCACTTTTTCCAATCTATTTAAGGACCACTGTTTAATGAAGAAACCTCTGCGTGGTCATTTTACTGCTAGAAATAGCTGGAAAATTCCTTCAAATCCCACCCTTCTAGCTTAAGCTGGAGGACTATGTTGAACAGTGTAGTCCTAGATATTCGAAAAGACATGATAGTCAAAGCTGGAATGTCTTTTATCATAGGTCTCTTGATGAGGGCTGACCTAAGGTTAGACAATGACAAATAGACTGAATTTTAATGAGGGAGATGAACTTGAGGATTAGAGGAGGAGATGTCTGGGTTAGGGAATAGCCTCAGTCCTTAGATGCGTGATATACAATCAACATTTTCAGAGAAGCAAAAACTACTGTAGAATTTAATTTAGTGTAATTACATAAGTGATTAATAAACCAGAATTAATAAACCAGAATAAATTTTTAAGACAACTGTTCATAGATAGAGAGCACTCTTAATCTCAACCAGAAAAAAGCCAGTGAGCTGGCAGAATCATTAACACACCAGGTAAAATGCTTAGAAGCATTTCATCCGTCCTTACTTTCTGAGTTCAAATTCTGCTGAGGTCAACTTTGCTTTTATCCTTTCGGGGTTGATAAAATAAGTACCAGTAGAGCATAGGGGTTGATGTAATCAACTTACATACTTCCCTGAAATTTCTGGCCTTGTGCCAAAATTTGAAACCAATATCAACCAGAAAATGATAAAATAGAAATTATAATTATTTCTCAGTTTTGTTGATTTGAAAATAGAACAATAAGCTTCGTCCTTATACATAGATTCTTTATAAATGACTCAAAAGATTATGTAAAACACTTTACATATGTATACTTATTCTTTAAATATCATATTATTCATGCCTGAAGTCTGATTAAAATATCCACTACCTGGAATGATAGTTACCCTGTCATATAGATATAAGAACTGATCATAATGGTTGCAGTATCATTTACTTTGAGTTAATGACACTTTATGACACTTTAACAAGTGTCAAGATAGTGATGGGAACTAAAAACAGAACTTCTCTGTACTTGTTTGTACCTGCAAAAAACTCTCTCAGTAAATTCCCTACTTTCTTTGAAATAAGAATAACATATTTTAAATTAAAATAGGACAATAAGTTCACAAGAAGGACAATGGAAACAGGTAGAATATCAGCAGAACAATAATTTTGATCAAATATCTTTGTACTTAGTTCTATGTATAAATGGTATTGTTAAATAGATGCAGTCAGCATCTATTTAACAACTAACACTAATATACAAAGTCTCTACTACACACTTTATATTCAAATATTTGACAATGATATATTCATGTATCAAACGAAATGTTGTTTTAACTCCACAGAGACCAATGAGTGTGATTTCAACAATGGTAACTGCAGTCATCAATGTGTCAATGATGTAGGTAGCTTTCACTGCACATGTAACGAAGGTTATACTTTATCAACTAATGGCCATTCCTGTCTACGTGAGTCAATTATGTTTTCATCTTGTTCTTACTTTTATTGAGAGGTTTCCAACTTTAGTTCTCACCTGTGTCAACTTCAGAATTCTTATTAAGTTCATCAATATCTGTTTATTGTCCTCTTTTATATGCTCCAAGATCATAGAAAACACTGTTCTATCTATGGAAAGAAGCATCTCTTTTCATTTATTCCTTTTACAGATAAAAGTATAGGAATGGATGAACAGTTTGATTGGTCTTTCCTCAGGTATATATTTGGTTTATATTTGTTCATTTACTATATAATACCTGTTCATTGAACATACAATTTCAATTACACATTGATAGTTATGTAGCTTCTCACTTTACATACATCATACGTCTAACTTGAGAGAGTACACTTTGACTACCCCATGGATTATATTTACTCCATTCCCTTCAGTGTGTTGCAGGTAGATTCACCCACTCCATACTCTCTGTTACTTTGCAACATCACTTGGCTGTGCAACATGCACACTTTCCCTATTTTTCTCTATCTATCTTCCTCATCAAAACGAAATGTCAATATCTTTTCCTTTCTTTATTATGTAATATACATACTGATTGTTTTCTTCATAATTTGCTGTCTGCATTACATTCTGTTGTTGACACAAACCCTGGATTCTTTTGATATGTGATTCCCTCTCACATTTACCGTTTATATTCCTTCCAACATTTCAGGTCATGCTTTATTCATTTCCCACTCATAATAGATCTATCTTCATTGCTAGAGTTTCACTGTTACACACTATCACAATTACTGTCTGTGAAGAGTTAAAATTATATTGTTTATGATTATATAATATAATGTAATTCATAATAATACTTGTTCCCTCATCCACTGTGAGCTCTATCCAAAAACTAAACTGGACTTTTTCTTTTCTTTTTTAAAATAAATTTATTGCTTTATTTACAATTCAGCCAGACTTATTTTCTTCAAAATATTTCTCTCAACTCTTGATTAAGCAATCACAATGGGTTTGTTTTCCCAATTTTGGAACACAGCCTGGAACTTATTTTCAAATGTAGTGCACCGTCCTCATAACAAATTTTTTTAGATATTTTGGAAACAGCTTTGGAAACAAAAGCAAAAACTCTTCAGCGATCAAATCTGGAAAGAAGGGTAGCTAGGAGATAATGATTACCATGTGACTCGTCAAAAAGTTGTGGGTGATAAATAGCCCATGAGCAAGTGTGTGACCAGGGTGCAGCTTTCGGGTGTTGTTTCTCCATACCTCAGGCTTCTACCTTCACACAGTTTCTCTCAAACACCTCTGGACATTCAGTTCCTCGTTGATTGCCAGCTCTTTAACGATTGACTACCTTCCATTCAAAAAAGACAACCAATATCACTTTGAAATCTTTTACTTTTTCTGTTCATGGGGCAAGGATGATCCAGTTCACTCTGATGATTGCCTCTTTGTTTCAACATCATAACTTTACAGCCACATTTTGTTACCTGTTCTGATACTTTTCAAAAACAGTTTTAGCTACATTCCGCTGATCAAACAGCTCATAATTGACTGCTCATCCATCAGCAGATTCTGAAGGCAATGTGACGCATCTTCAATTTTTTAAAATCATGTAGCACAAATTTTCGTAGATGTCTCATTCTTTGGAAATTCTCCAGACAATAATTTTCACAGATCACAGTACATACTTTTCTTATCTGCTGTCATGGATCCTTTTTGATGGATGTACTCTTTGAAACAGCTGCACCAATTGTGAATTCGGTGCAGTTCAAACAATCCCCCACTGACATCATGTTGTGTCTCTTTGTGTCTCTTTAAGACACAACTTATTTTTTTTCCAGTTTTAAACCGAAATTCCCGCAAAATCTTCGTTATTCTCTTTCAAATCCTTCATTGTTTAACTTGTGGTAAATTACCAAGTATACTAAATACATATTTAGTCCAGCATACATAGCTCAATGACCAACTTATATAGTGTCATGTGACTATTATTAGATTGAAGGTCAAGGTCACCTATACACAAAACTGCTGTCATGAGGTTGCTTCATCAAATGGTTTCTTTCTGGACAGATCTTGTATATATATATATATATATATATATATATATATATATATATATGTATACATATATAATTATTATTATTAATTATTAATAATAACTATTACCTATGAAGTTTTTATTCCCATGCCAGCCACTTGATATGATTGGTATTTTAAATAATGATCTTATCCTTATTTATATAAATTTATGTATACATATATATATATATATATATATATATATATATATTCATTACAATCATTGAAGTACCATAAATCTCTATTCATATTTCTATGCTTCTTCTGTCAGCTTGTCGTCATTCAAGCATACATAGCTCAATGACCAACTTGAACCACTTTAATCTCACCCAGTTGTCAATATCCCACATTCTCAGACTGTCTGAAAATATAGTGGGTGCTATCTCTTTATTCTAACAATCATAAAACTTCCTGCATGCATCCAAAATACAATAAGTTCTGTATCATATAAAGCTCTTTAACTATCTTTTTTTCTGGCTTTTAAAATGTCATATGCAGCAAGTGATGGGTGCGAAAGTTTTGAAGTTCCTCAGCATGCAGTAATAAAAAACCACTTATGCCAGAGAAATCGAAGATTAAAGTTTGGCCAAAGATGTCACATAAATTGTTTAAAAGGTTTTAATATGGAAGGTCCTTCAATGGTAGTATGCTTGAAGACTGGCTCTTGGTCAGGACATAACATCACTTGTAGAGGTAAGTATTTCATGATTTATTCCATTCACTTGACCATTCTATAAAATTCTTTATTCAATCAATCGATTTTATCATGCTGTGTTCTGTTATTTCTTGATATGTCTACTTCAAAGTAAATCGATCTAGATACTCCATGGTGCATATCTATTTGATTATCTCTTAAACTGATTACAAAATAATACCATAATTTAACAATTCTATTGAAACTTCATCTGACTACATTATTGCAGTGTGATTTGATCCCTTCTCTCCATTTGATCAGCCCATAAATGTACAAAAAACTTCTGTAACTATTTTCATAGAAGATATCTTCTTGATATTTTGTCGTTTTAAAATTTTATACTTTTATCCTTTTCCATACCACAATACCTGTGATGCACTGTACTCCTGTAAGCCTTTATTTTCACTTGTTACTGTATTATATTCATATTGTTAGACCATTGTATCCCAATATGAGTATCATATCGCCTTGCCATCATACCATCTTATAAATATATCATTTTCATGATTTTCTTTTCAACCGCATCATCATATATTATAAACATCACACCAGTTGATTAGTATACCAAAAACTACCATTTTTATGTTGTCAACTTTTATAACATTATACCATATCTAGACATCAATGAGTGTGAAGAAAACAATGGTAAATGCAGCCAGATATGCGTTAATGAACTGGGTGGCTATAGTTGCAACTGCACAGCTGGTTATAGATTGCGCAAAAATGGACATACTTGTTCTGGTAAGTATAGCAGCAATTTCAGCCTTTTGAAAAAAATGCACTTATCTACCTTCCGACTAATATACCTACTCCCAGTAATTAGTACTATACCCAGCACTAGGATCATGTTAGTAGTCTTCATACTATCTTACACTGAGGTGGAAGGAAAAGATAAGATTCGTGTGTTTACAATAGAGCTGAATCAGTTATTTATAATGTCTTTTTGTTTTGTTTGTATTAACAAGCTGTCCTTCGTGTGTTTTCTGTATTTCAAACCCGACTGCAACATTGTCACTTCTATCTCATTGGGAGATCCATGACACCACAGATACATAATTTTTTGCTATTAGCTGTCATTAGATTTTCAAAGAGCAGTGAATTTTAGTTCATCATCTTCTTCTCCATCATCATCATCATCATCATCATCAACATTTAATGTCTGCTTTTTATGCTGGCATGTATTAGACGGCTTGACAGAAACTGGCAAGACCAGCTGCTACACCAGATTCCGTTTTCTGTTTTGGCTTGGTTTATAGAACTGGATGCTCTTCCTAATGCCAGCTACTTTATAGAGTGTACTGGGTGCTTTTTATGTGGCACCATCTTCTTCATTATTATTTTGATGATAAACTTGTTCCTCCCGACACACTTTCATTGTTTTGTATTAACTTTTCCTTTGTGATCCCTACAATGATACACACCAACAATTGAATATTTTCCCCTGCAGCCATTATGTCTTCCTCATCACATGATAATGGAGTGATGCTACTGGTTGCTACTCTCTTTAGGGATAGAGAATCTGCTCCCTTGTTTCTAGGACTGTGTACCTTTGTCATTCCCAGAGCTGTGACTGTTGATGCTCGAGCTTGTGGCTCTCGCTAGCTTCTGTTGATGTTCATTTAATTTTCTTGCCAAATCTTTCCAGTTCTTTTGAGCTTTGAGGTTTTTGGGGTATCAAACTCAGGCCCTCTGTATCCGTGCATTCACTCAGCATAGTTATAGTAAAATTTTGTAGTCTTTTGGGGGCATTAGGACTTGTAAATCCATTCTGATACCACTAACCATATGTTTCTTCTTATCATCCCTGCTTTAAATACCTGACCACACCATGTCTTGCAGCTAAAAAAACTGTCTGTCTTACAGTTAAGGCAATATTAGATTTAATGCTGCCGCTTTATGAACAATTGCACAATATGTGCAATTGTCATTGTTGTAGTTGTTATTGCTGTCTTCAGAATTATTTATTTGACATTAGGAAATATTTTTTGCTATCAGTTGTTATTATTTTCTTCTTTCTGTTCATTCTGTGGTGTTATTTTGGTCTGGCTTTTTCACCCTGTTTGCATTCACAATGTTTTGTCTTGTATTATGTTTTTATCTGGTAAACATGTTGGATGTGAAATGTGACCAACATGTTTAATGAACTAAAATAAACTATAAAACCACACTTTTTGAGAGGGTTGACTATTCTCAGGTAATTAAAATTCTTTTTGGCAAGTACTCCAAAGAAAATTTGGCAATGCTTGGATAAAGTCATGTCTCAAAAGAGAAGTAGAAACATGTATCTTCTACAAGAGCCAATAATAATAATAATAATAATAATAATAATAATAATAATAATAATAATAATAATAGTAACGATGATGATGATGATGATGATGATAACAAAAACAGCAATGATAATGTTTTCTTTTTGCCACGATGTCCCAAGACGTTGAGGACACGATAAAAGAAGGAAGAAACTTACAAAAGGTGAAGGTAAACAACAATAAAGATATAACAAAAGATACAAAAAAATAGAATTCCAATAAAAACTTCAACAAGAAAAAATTCTGCAATAGTCCACCTTGGGTAATTTGGGGAATCTCCTCACAAAGAGGCCTGGATTACTTTTCCATTACCAAGGCATCAAAAGTACCCTCTCCCAATTTCTTTTTTCTCACTTAGAAAAATATACTCAGGGTAACTCCATTGCACTTGCCAGTCTGGCCATTTGCAACCACCTTTTGAAAAATACACTACAAAGCAGATCTTCCCTCTCTATCCTTGTCTTCCCCTTCAAGTGGTAATTATAGAGGTTGACAAGAGCTTTACCACTTACAAAGGGGCCTATCTGAAATCTTTCAGATGAGTTCATCAAAAGATCTTTTTTGCCACAGGCAGCAAACAGAGAGATTTGCTTCTCTTCCCTGCCAAAGGAAGGTGACACATCAAGCTTCATTATAGACTTGGTGGACAACCAGATTCATCCTCCGTGCAACAGCAGCTGTTCAACACAAGTCACTAATGCATAAAAACGGAACAAGGGCATGCAGGATGGCTTTTATCCCATTGCATGCATCCCAGTCAGAATCAGCTGTTAATGTTTCCATGCCTGAGCATTGCTATGCCAAGGACTTTTGCTAAGTTGTTTATAGTTCCTAATCTAGGAGCTTTTCAGAAGTGACTGCTCAGATTGTTCTCATCAATGCTCAGAATCAATCTCAACTTAGTCGATAATAATGATTATGACAGTTGTAACAATTGCGTTAAGCATATCATTAGTGCTAATCGTATTCTGTTACAAAACACATTGTGTCAACAAATAACACTGGATCTTGTGTGGTCTATCAAGATGTACCTCCTTTCCTATGATCAATTATGTCATGCAGCAGTCAATTTGGCCAAAGGAGAACATACAAAAACTATTATATTTACTTAATGTTTATTATAATGACTTGTCAAAAAGTTCTGTCACACTTCTGTGACCTGGCCACTGACTCTCTGCTAAAAATCAGCTTCTGGTCTTTATACGGATTTCCTTTCCTTTCTTTTTATATTTTGCCCCCTTTATATTATTTTTATATTTTGCCCTCTTTATATTATTTTCTTCTGTTAGTTTCTTTCTGCAGAGGAATTGTACAAATTTCACAGATAGTCACAATAGATACGCTCACAGACATCTCCTTCTAACACCTTTCTCTATGACAGCAAATATAACCTAATTTGTATAGTTTCAGAAGTATCTGTGTTTGTAAAAAGTAATGATAAGTAGTGTAGCTATTGTTTTACATGACAGACATAGAACTGATGCAAAAATAAAATGCCAGAAATTTATTTACAGTATCTAGTGTGGCTTGTTGCTGTTGTCATTATTATTATTATTATTATTATTATTATTATTATTATTCAAAGTTCAAATCTCCCTATAAGCAGCTTTTTTTTTGTATTTTTCTTTTTTTTTTTTGCAATAGTACAAGTGATATACTGGAGTCAATTAAATTGCCTATTCTTATATTCTACATAAAGGGTCTTAGGTCTAGTTAAAAGAAATCAATATTGATGTTTGTGTCTGTGTGTTATCTCCCACTAATACCTTCTTAGCAACAGACATTTCAATATAATTTTCAGTGAATTTCTTGATATCAATGAAACAAATAATGATAAATGTATATCAACACAGTAACACAGTATTAATAATGTAGAAAGTTTTCCAGTTAAAATCTTACCTACATCGATCTGTCTATCTATCTATCTATCTATCTATATCTATCTATCTATCTATCTATCTATCTATCTATCTATCTATCTATCTATCTATATATAACTGTCTGTCTGTCTATCTGTCTGTCTAATATATATATATATGTACACACATACACACACGCATATATGTATTGTGTTAATGCCCCCTCTACGGGAGCTATTCTAATATGCTCTTGTGTGGTTTCTGTAGACATGAATGAATGTCAGGAGGACAATGGTAGATGTGACCATCAATGTGTGAATACAGTGGGAAGCTACTTCTGTGGATGTAATCAAGGTTTTTCTCTGGATACTGATAAACACTCTTGCACCTGTAAGTAAATTTGCTTCTTATTTGACTTGCAGGAATTATAAAAAGTCTAAGTCTCTTCTATTCTAATTCTTGTAGGCATTATCAGAAGATTGAATTGACCCCAGTATTAGACTGTTACTTCATTTGATCTCTACAGAAGGATGAAAGTTAAAGTTGACCTTAGTGGGATTAGAACTCAAAAAGTAAAGAGCCACAAATAAATACCATTAGGAATTTTGTATATTATTCTCCTGATTCCATCAATCCACTGCCCTGTTAAGTTATTGTAATGTATTGAGTCCCATTAACCAATGTTTTCAAGTAGTTTATATAACGCAAGTCTGTTTGGTAAGTTGTAACAAGAGAATTTAAACTGCAGTACCTATTTAAAATTTGGTGACCCAGGCCATCTGATAATTAAGTGTCTTGGCTGTTGCTATATTTAAGAGCCAAGTGTCTAAGCCACAGGTATAATGTAGTAGCAGTGACAGCATACAAACTACTGACCTCTCAGCAGATATACTATCAATGCGTGCTCTTCAATAAAACATCCAATTACACAATATACCAAATGTCTGTCTTAGAAGAGTTGTTATTTATAAAATTATATCATTTTCAGACATTAGGCTAATCTACTAGGTCACTGACATATTTAAATGCCTCATGAGATTAACCCTTTAGCATTTAAACCGACCACATCCTGACCAGAATATTCTACCTGTTTTATATTCAGACCAGCCAGATTTGGCCTCTCATACCTTACCCTAATATGTCACTCTAAAAATATTTAATCACATCATCAAAATCTCAAAGTTATATTTAAAACTATGTGAATAACCAAGCATTACATTTGACAGAATAATCTGAATTTTAAAGGGTTAAACATTATTATCCATGGTTTGGAAAAAGAAGGTCATTAGTTCTAATCCAGTTTACTACTATCAACACATCTACTAGTGTGTATACATCTAGATCAGTGATCCTTAACCATTTTTTTCTTTTTGTAGCCCCCACTCCACCCAGCTTTTTTTGAATAGTTGCTATGCTCAGTACCTGCCTAAGTGGCAAGTAAGGTATCACAATTAAACTAACTTATAATAATAATTTATAAATTTTACTCTAAAAATGGATTTATAAGTTTTTAACAGTGAAATGATAAAAACAATTAATGAAGACAAAAATTGTAAATCCACATTATACATTGCAAGTTTTAATAAGCATTACTAGTTTTATCATGTATAATATAATTACTACTATAGGTAAAATTATGTTAATTATGTTACCTCACTGCCCACTAAAGTCTAGCCCCCTTAGTGGCAGTACTGCGCACATTGAGAACCTCTGATCTAGATGATAATTGGGGGTCAAACTGGGTAGAGATAAATATTAAAAAATCTCTCATCTTTAAATATGGTTAATATTAAAAACAAAAATGAATGTTATTGAAAGCATCATTCAGTCATTGGCAAAGGCTTTGTCTGTAGCAACATAACAACAACAAAAGGATTCTAGCCAATCTCACCATTGTCCAGGTTATAAAAAACCACAAATATATGCTATAAGTGAAATGAAATGACTCAACTTGGGTCAAGCCATAAACTGAGCCTGTGGGAGTTGGGTAGGGTTACTACCTCTTTTGAAATTCTAGATTAATTCCAGAAGAAATCAATCCAATTGGTTGACACTTGTTTTTCCATTGAGAAGTCACGGGTTACGCAGTGTTTTTATTAAGCCTTTCCTGTAATGCTTCGCTAAGTAGGTTTTGCTCTCCTGAACTTTTCATCTGTATCTTATTTATAAATGTAAGGGTGCAGGTATGGCTGGGTTGTTAAGAATGTGGTTTCATAGTTATGAGGTCCTTGATTCTATCTCATACCATGGCATCTTGAGCAAGTGTCATTGACCATAGTCTCATGTTGACTCAAATTTTGTGAGTGTAACTTGGCAGACAAAATATACCTGTGTTGAAGTTAGTTGCATGGACTGTAATCCAAAGAGCTAGTTCATAATTTACCATGAGAATATCTTAAAGAAGAATTAACTTTTTCATTCACTACAAGGAATATACGGTTCACCCATAAGGTATCAGAATTGTAAAAAATATGATATGGTTAATTTCGTTGACCTCTCATGTCACAAACAATCTTACATTTTTTCCCTGATTTTGCATTTTCTTCAATAGCTGATGGATGTGACCAATTCCAAGTTCCTGATAATGCTTTGGTAAACAACAGTAGATGCACAGACATTAAAGGTCATATTGACGTTGGAACTGTTTGTGTTATCAGCTGTCAAGAAGGTTTCGTGCTTGCAGGATATCCGACAGTGAGTTGTTTTATAAATGGAACATGGTCAAGACATAGTGCCACTTGTAAAGGTAAGGTCAATAAATTGGCATTGTTAGATAAAAGATATTGTGCTTAGTGTTTTCAAGATACAACATAGTTTATATACTGTTGGTTATTATGTCACAGTGACTTATCCTCGTGATATACATCCTGTCCAACATGGTTTTTGGTTGTGTTCTAGATATCAATGAGTGTACAAAGGATAATGGAAGATGTGCCCACCAGTGCATTAATACAGAGGGCAGCTACTTATGTGAGTGTAATCAAGGCTATACTCTGGAGATTGATGGACATTCTTGCTCAGGTAAGTCACTAAATCACGTATACCTTATAGTGTTCTTTCATCTAGAGCACCACCCTCATGTTATGGCAAATATTCAGTTATCAAAACATCTTCAAGCAATATTAAACTATTAGGGAATCTTTTAACTGGAATCTACACAATATTCTCACTTTTCTATATATATATATCTATTTCTGTGCTGTCATCAAGATCATATTGGACATTAAATGCTGTTATTCAAGCCACAGTCTACAGTTTTATTAAAAGAATATTTCTTCAACTTATGCATTTAAAATTCAGCCAGTATTGTTTATCAGTTAAAGTAATTAAGACAATTCATTTGAAACCAACAGTGATTCGATTAGAGTCCATAGTTCTTGTTTTGTTCCCTTTAACCATCCAATTACTAAAGTGCAGGGATCAGTAAGTATCCACTACAAATATGAAGTAAAATAAAGAAACATTATGAAAGAACTGTTTTGTGAGAGCAAAAAATTGTCATCTTATTCTTATGAATGTAAGAATGGAAATGGAAAGATGAAAGGGTGACAGATTGAGGTAGGATGAAGTACTGTTTGGTTAGTGTTGGTTGAAGGGTTACTAACTTCACAGACACTTTACTCCTTGTACTTGAGTCATAAAAACTTTTGACTTGAAACATAAAAATCCACACTTCTCACATGCACATGCACACACACATGCACACGTTGTGTTGGTATACAACATATGTAGCTACAGACATTGCTATCATACAGATGGTATTATTGTTGCTGTGAGTTGATCTTAAAAATTTGGGGCATTTCTGGAATGGATGCTGGTAATGGTGGGAATGGCCTCTGTTTTTTAGGGTACAAAAGGTATTGTGTTTATTGACTGTTTTTGAAAGGGCCACATCATCAATGGAGAATACTATACCAACTTGCTGAGACAGTTATGAAAGGCTCTCAAGACCAAACACCTAGGAAAACTGATGAAAGGGGTCTTGTTTCATTAGGCCAATACTTCAGCACAAAAGTCTTTGCTTTCAATGGCCCCTGTGTGTGACTATGGATTTGAATTGGTTGTTCACCCTCTCCATTCTCTTGATTTGAACCCATCTAACTATCATCTGTTCTCCAACATGAAAAACTCTCGGCTGGTAACCAGTTTTGTTATGATGATGATGTCATCTCTGTTGTTGATGACTTATTTGATCAGCAGGATGAAAGATTCTTCACCAATAGGATCAAAGTACTGCAAAGCCGATGGAAGAATCGTGTGGACAACAAGGAGGATCATGTTGAAAAATAAACTTCATTTGGTCACATTCCATCAGAGTATCTGGGTCAACTTGCGAACATTTTCACCCGACCTTTGCATTATATCCTACCAACACCTGATACCTTTATTGTTGTTTTACCTCACTGTTAACCCTATGTCATTGTACCTAGCCATTTCTAGTGTCCTACATGTTGATGTGCCTAGATTCTATTGAATCTTATAACTAATCTTTATACATACATACATACATACACACACACACACGCATACACACATACATACATACATACATACATACACACACACACACACACACACACACACACACACACACATACCTACATACATACAAACATAAAATGTAATTCAGATAGTTAAATTGAGTTACCTTGTTAAGGTGAACTAATTTGCACACTCAGAC
>NC_043009.1:17116737-17144237 GCF_006345805.1 Octopus sinensis | reverse complement strand
TGATGTATGTATATGTGTGAGAGTGTGAGTGGTTGTGTATATTACGCGTATGTGAGGTTATCAGATGCGTGTGTGGGCAAAGGCTTGTGTGTAGCAGTTAATGTGTGTCTGTTTGAACAGTGTGTGCACATGTGTGTGTGTGTATTGTGTACGTTTATGCATGAAAGTTGTATGTGTTTATGTGAGTTGTGTGCATGTGTATATTGTCTGTGTTCCCGCATGTCATGTGGATGTGTATTGCGTGTGTTTTTGTGAGTGAATATTGTATAGTGTGGAGGGGAAGGCTTGGAGGTGAGAGGTGAGATAGGAGTTAGGGGTTGGGAGGTAATGGGTGCTAGTGTGTGTGGAGTGGGAAGGTGTGAGTGTGTGTGCATGTGCATATGGTTGTGTGTGGGGGTGTGCATATGGTTGTGTGTGGGGGGTGCATAATGGTGTGTGGTGTGTTGAACAGTGCATAAGGGTGCTTGTGGAATGCTGTGGGGGAGGAAAAGGGGAAGTTAGAGGTGGGAGGTGTGTAGGGTTGGCTTTAGGTGAAGAAAGGTGATGATTTAAGACCATAAGGAGCAAAGGAAGGAAGAGAGAAAACCAATTCGTGTTCATGGCTGAAGCAGGAGTCCAGGTGGCCTCTGTATGAAGACAAACTCTGAACACAAACTGATGTTGTAATGGATGACCAGTCGAATGGATGTTACTCAAGAACAGACTATCATTGCTAAGTCTGATGTCTCAAAGATGTTCAGTGAACTGGTTAGCTAAATAGCATCCTCTTTGGCCAATGTACAGGGAAGGACAGAGAGTGCAGGAGATATATTAGATGACATTGCTGGATTTGTAGGTAAATGAGTTGGTGATATGGTAGGGGCAGTGGTAGATGCTGGTGGGGATAATGGTGTAAGAGAGGTAGGGGCAGGTGTGACAGCATGGGCGAGAGCAAAGGAAGGAGCCAGGTTGGGTGCCAGGAGTAGTGAAGTAACTACAGACCAGAAGGTCATGTGGATTATGGGTGCATTCAAGGGAAGTGGTGGGGTTGAGAAGACGTGGCATGGGAAGTGGAGGGGTTGGACTGGAGTCAAGAGAAGGCCCAGGAAATGGTATGTAGGAGGGGTAGAGTGTGTTTTATATTTAGCAGGATGGTGTATGTATATGTGTGCACGTTTGTGTATGAGTGTGATTTGTATTTGTCAGGGTGTTGTGTGTATGTGTTTGTTCACATGTGTGTATGTATGCGTCTGTGTGTGTGCATGTGTATGTTTGGATGTTTGTATGTTTGTATGTGAATTGGCAGTATCATTAGCACACCACTGAGACCAACTTTGCCCTTCATCCTTCCAGGGTTGATAAAATAAGTACCAGTTTAATAATGTGGTTGATGTAATTGATTTACAACCACCTCTCAAATTACTGGCCTTGTGCCAAAATTTGAAACCATTTAGTTTCCTCACTTTCACTCTGACTGATACTCACTTTAAAAACCCCTTAGTCTTCAAATTATCCTGTAGAGCTTCACTTTTATGAATTAATGTTGAACTATCAACATTATGTCCCTCCTAATCCTACTGGGATATTTTTTAGGTTCATCAACAATGTATCAAAAACTTTCCAAAAAATTTCAATGGATGATCCGTCAAATTGCTTTAGTTTGAGATCACATTTTCTGCAAGTGTCAACCTGTGTTTTAGCATTAAAACTATTGAGTTTTAATTTATCCTTGAAGTATTTTTATGCCAATTTCTTTTAAAAAAAAACTTGCAGAACCTACATTTTCAATTTCCTCACCATTTTTCGAGTAGGGGGGTGGAGGCGGGGAATGTTTTTTCCCCTCTCTTTTAAAACAAACTTTACCAAGTGCAATACATTTTTATGGAGTATATTGAATATATCTATGAAAGTTACATATTTAGAATCAGATTCATATCTATTTCTATTAACATGTGACACAATGTGCATGTATGTATGCTTGTGTGCATGTGTGCATGCATGCATTTCAGTCATTTGAAATTTAGAAATCATTTCAAGCTGCTGATGGAATTTAATGCTTACATTAAAATTTGGATCACCTGACTGAATATATTCTAAGGAGTTCAAATAATGTTCACATGATTGCATTCTATCTATGAATTTCATATGAATCATAGCATCTTCTTCACAGAGTCTTTCAGTTCAAATTTTATCAAATTTACAAACATGAACTGACTCATCACATAATCTTTGAGAAAACACTTTGTAGATTCAGTCAGATTTTGATGTTGTGATAAGAATCTGAACCTTTCATCAATTTATCAATTTCTTTTAAGGACAAACTCATGATAATATCACAGATCTTATATTTCTAGATTTCATTGTTTCAAGTTGCACAGCTTTCACTATTCTTCAACTTTTCATGCCACTATCATACTTGCTTTAAATATAAACAAATCTGTCATTTGTGTTTTTTTTCTTATCATTATCATCATCATCATCATCATCATTATTATTATTATTATTATTATTATTATTATTATTATTATTATTATTATTATTATTATTATTATTATTATTATTATTATTATTATTATTATTATTATTATTATTATTATCATTATTATTATCAGTGTTCGGCAGTAAAGGTGGTGAGCTGGCAGAATTGTTAACATGCTGGACAAAATGATTAGTGACATGTCATCTGCTTTTATGTTCTGAGTTCAAATAGCACCCAAGTTGACTCTGCCTTTAATTCGTTTGTGGTTGATAAATAAGTACCAGTTGAGTCCTGCAGACAATGTAATCAACTAGACCTCCTCTCCTTAAGTTTCAGGTCTTATGCCTATAGCAGAAAGAATTATTAGAGTTCAAAAGAAATTTTGTTCACAGAACTAAGCTTCTGTTATATTTGGGTTAGCAATTGAAAGTTTGTTGTTATTGTCATCTATATCACTAATTTCATTCATTGTCTAGTGTTTATCCAAATCCAGTTACAGTCACATGTAGTCCGTCCTTTTGTTCATGCGTTTATCCAGTTGAATACTCAAAATATTTTGGTTACCTGGTAGTGATAGCCACTTTAAATAGTCACCTGACATTTGCAAACATGCAAAATGCTTGTAATAAAATTAGTATGGCAATGATATCACAGCATTTTATTACAGAAAAGTATGCTTTAGATTTCAAATTATCTCCAAACGTTGTGTAATGCATGAAGAATACATACGTATCCACATATATACACGTGTTTGTGAGTATATTTATACTTGCGTGTCCTTTATTTAGTTGATGTTCTCTATTTGTAGGCATATAAAAATAGACACACACAGATGTACACACACATATACACATACATGCACATGCACACACATGTTCACACATACACACACATGGACATATGCACACAAAATCATATATATATATATATATTATATATGTATATGTATGTATGCATGTATGCATATATATATGTATATATATATGTCTATGTATATGTATGTATGCACGTGTGTATGTGTGTGTATGTATATATCTTTATATATAAAAGTCAAGTTGTGTGTCTGTCTCCTACGATTTAGATTCCTAACTACTCCCACATTTTGCGGTGCAGTTTAACCAAAACCGGGTATCTTATAGTCGTGATTCATATCGAGCCCTTCTGGGTATTAGCGCACGTCTACAATGAGTCTACGATTTAAAAAAAAATTTAACATCATTTTTTTCCATTTTAATGCATTTTTTTCGCTATTATATAAGTGAAGTAACTTTCTAAAAATGTCTACGATGAGTCAACGATTTAAAAAAAATTTACCATCATTTTTTTTCCATTTTTAATGCATTTTTTTGCTATTTTTTGGCTATAACTCTCTAAAAATCCTTATATAGTTATTTCCCTTACAAACCCGAGCAACGCCGGGTGATACTGCTAGTATATATATATAATATGTATGAAGTATATGTATAATTTCCAGATATTGACCAATGCCAGGAAAATAATGGAAACTGTGAACAAAATTGTCACAACATGAATGGAAGTTATGTCTGTAGCTGTGATGCTGGCTTTTCACTGCACCCTGATAACCGTTCATGTTCAGGTGAGTGAACACCTACATTCTTTCAAATTATTGTATTGAATTTAGTTTGGTAAAAAGGTATTTGTTATAGAGGAATAACGAACATTATTGTATGAGTTCAGACTCCATTGATTTTATTTTCATTTATATTTTCTATCATTTTTTTCTTTAAATTTGCACTTGTTGCAAATTTGGCTATTTGCAAATGAAATAATGAAGCAATTGTTTTTTATTCTCTATTGCTGGTTGTTTTATTCTCTGTTGCTCTCGACAAATGGAGTTCGGGGAGTTGCATAAATTTCAGCTGAGGAAGTCTGAGAGTGGGAATGTTTTAATGTAGTTCCATTTAATTACTTTAGCAACTGCCAGAATGTTAGGGCACATTGTTACCACAGACCTCTTCTAGTGAAAGCACACCCCTAATGTAGCTAGAACCACGTCGCCCAGTGACTGTCCCAGAAGATACTTCAGCCCTAAACAACTATTGATTCTCCACAAAGCTCAGGTTAGGCCTGTAATGGAGTATTGTTTGCACATAAAGCATGGTGCTGCCACTACACATACAAATGCTGGCTGCATCCAGAAAAGTGATACCAAACAGACTAAGTCATTTGCAGAAACAATACAAGCTCTGGCTCACAATTATGCTCTTATCTCTTTCTTTTCTGTAGCTGTTATATAATGGTCTCTACTCTTCAGAGCTGGCTAGACCATTGCCAGCTCCACTCAAATATTCCTGTCCCACTCACTTCTCCTCCACTCATCTTGTGCCCTTGCATTAGGCTCTGCATTAATCAAGGTGCCTAGTCATGCCTACTCATTACATCATCCCTCTGGAAATCCTTCATTTCCTTCCTGCTGGCATGACAAAAAGATTGAAGGGAAGTATTAATATCAATTTCATTGGTTTAGGAGGGCCTGTAAGACCATGGGGTACATTGCCCCTTTCTTCACATCCAGTAAGTAAAGAAAAAATACCATTGATGATATATATATATAAGTTCTTATAAATCACCTGTTTGTCTCTTCAATGTAATATTAATGTGAGCTGTACAACTGTCTTGCATGCTTTTCTAGATATCAATGAATGTCACCAAAACAACCAATGTGAACATTTGTGCTTTAACACTATGGGCAGTTACCGTTGTGTATGTAATTCAGGTTTCACTTTGGATATGGACAAACATTCTTGTGTTGGTAAGTAAATATTAAGACTTTACTCTTTTGCTCTTTTACTTGTTTCAGTCATTTGACTGCGGCCATGCAGGAACACCGCCTTTAGTCAAGCAAATCGACCAGAGGACTTATTCTTTGCAAGCCTGGTACTTATTCTATCTGTGTCTTTTGCCGAACCACTAAGTTACGGGGACGTGAACACACCAGCATTGGTTGTCAAGTGATGTTGGGGGAACAAACACTGACACACAAACATACACACACACACACACACACACACACACACACACATATATATATATATACACATATATACGACGGGCTTCTTTCAGTTTCTGTCTACCAAATCCACTCACAAGGCTTTGGTCAGCCCGAGGCTATAGTAAAAGACACTTGCCCAAGGTGCCATGCAGTGGGACTGAACCCAGAACCATGTGGTTGGTAAGCAAGCTACTTACCACACTGCTACTTCTGTGCTTTAGTGTAGTTTTTTTTACCTATTTTTTCTATCGTTTTCTCTACTTGTAGATTATATGTTGTCACTTGTTGTGTGCAGCATTTTCTACAATATTTAATAAAAACAGTAAAAATCCAAGGGAACTAGTGATGATCTGTGTTAACAAATAATAATACAAAACGTTTAAACAGCGAATGTTACAGGCAGAACCTGGTATTTAGTGCTGTAGATTAAATGTAAATATCCAGCATATTAATTTTGATTCCAACTAAAAATCATTTCGCTTTACTTAGGTTTCTTATGTTATTGAGAAATGCTTGAATATAGCAGTCTCGTGGAGTACCTTTACAGGTTTGCGATCTTGTGGATGTTGTTGTTGTTGTTGTTGCTGTTGCTGCTTTGTTTGTTAGTTTGTTTGTTGAGCAAAGTGGTCTTTGTCCCAGTTAGTGGGAGAAATCCGAAACGTGGTCCTTTGTTATTCGTAAGACCCGCAGAAGAGAAAGCAGGTCAACCCCCCGACACCGAGAGCATCGACGGATGGATGAATGTGCATCCAGGTTCAGCGGTTGCATAGGAAGTTGGGGACAAGAAACAGGAAAAAAGAGTGAGGGAAAGTTGGAGCGAAAGAGTACAACAGGGGTCGACACCACCCCCTGCCAGAGCCTCGTGAAGCTTTAGGTGTTTTCGCTCAATAAACACATACAACGCCCAGTTCTGAGAATCGAAACCACGATCCTCCAACCACGAGTCTGCTGCCCTAACCATTGGGCCATTGCGCCTCCACTGCTGTTGCTGCTGCTGCTGCTGCTGCTGCTGCTGTTGTTGTTGTTGTTGTTGTTGCTAGAAGTAGTGAGGCAGCAATCTGGCTGAGTCATTAGTGCACCAGGCAAAATGCTTCCTGGCATTTCATCCGTCTTTACATTCTGAATTCAAATTCCACCAATGTTGACTTTGTCTTTCATTCTTTCAGGGTTGGTAAAATAGGTACCAGTTGAACACTGGGGGTCAGTGTAATTGACTTAATCCCTCCCTTGAGTTGCTGGCCTTGTGCCAAAATTTGAAAACATTATTGTTATTAGAAGTTGTAGTAGTAAAAGCAACAACAGCAGCAGCAGCAGCAGCAGCAGCAGCAACAACAACAACAACAACAACAACAACAACAACAACAACAACAACAACAACAACAACAACAACAACAACAACAACAACAACAATAATAATAATAGAACCTGAGTATCTAGGAGTATGTGAAGGAGATGGGATTAAACATCACTAATGAGAGAAAGGATAAGAAAAGTGCTGTTGGACAGTAAGAGTTATTCTGAAATCTGAGTTGAGGCCCTGAACATGCTGGCCTTGTCTGCAATCAGATACAGCTTTGATGTTATAAACTGCTCTATCTCTGAAAGCACCAAAGTTGATGTCAAAATCTGAAAGCTGATGACAGTGCTTCATATGCATCACTCAAAAGCAGGGATCGACCCTTGGAGAGAAGAAGGCAGTCTTAAATCTCATTGAAAATTGTAAATGTGGGTATTTCTGTCTATCTGTAACACACAAACAGCTGGATGTTAAAGCTGGCTCGGAAACATAAAGACACCAAAAAGTTTTACTAAATGACGAAAAATGGAAGAATATACTTTTGAGAAATGCAGCTAGAAGAACCAGTACTCAAAGAAAAAATATCCCTAACAGACATGACAAAACAAATAAAAAAAAATATAGCCAAACAAATCAGCCTTCAATACACTTAGAAGAAATTAGAATGAAAACCACTGCATGGCAAATATTTGAGTAGAGCCAGTGACCCTAATGTAAACCAAACCCTTATTCGTCAATGATTTACATGCTCTCACTTAAACCAAAAACTGAGGAGTAAATCATTGTTGCCCAGGATCAATGCCTTCCAATTAGGAATTACCAGTGTAATGTTCTGAGACTGGAAAGCAATCTATTCTGCCACATATGTGGCGAACATTCAGAAACAGCTAACCACATAATCTCTAGATGCAGCTAACTACCACTTTTAAAGTACATGTTGAGACATGACAGGGCAGCTCAGGACATACATTGGTCAATATGCTTACGGCAATCTCCCTCTCAAAGAGAATTAGTGGGAACACAAATCAATTCAAGTTGTGCAGAATGCTGAGGTTACCATCCTTTGGAATTTCAGTGCTCGAACTGATCAAGAAATACAGACTAACCAACCAGATATCACCATGAAAAATCATGTTTACAAGACTTGTCTTTTGGTTAATGTTACAGGCCTGGCTGACAAAAACATATCTGAAAACTTTTGAGAAGTTGAGGAAATATAAGGATTTAGAGATTGAAATTGGAATAATATAGCATTTCAAAGAAACAACATTGTTATTGAGACACTTGGAATGAAATCAAGAGGAGCAAACAAATATGCAGACCAAGTTTCTGGCAGCTCCAAAACAAGTGAATTGCAAAAGATCATACTTATTTACACTTCACATATTCTACATAAATTCCTATCCTTGTAAATGCAACCATACAAATTCAGTGTGTTCTTCCCCCCCCCCCACATAGACATCAGTTTTTTTTCTGTTGCATGATACCTCACTTGTTAAAATTTTTAGATGCAAAATCTTGTTGACCTTTGACATCTCTGGATGACACCTGGGTGCAACTTGTATAAATTAAAGCAAAGCCAAGGCATAATAATAATAATAATAATAATAATAATAATAATAAAATTCAACGGCATGAATATCAGTATATATGTATGTATGTATTATTGTTTTCTCTACCAGTAATTACAAATATAGAACAGGTTGAATTACTTCTTCTCAAAGGTAAGGTCAGCACTCTCAGTGGTCGATGGTAGTAGTAAACACATTTGACCTCTGTTGACCCAAAGGGTGCTAAGATTGTATATAATCTCTATGGCTGATCTCCCCACCAACTGCCAAATCTATTTATAGACCTACAGGAATACAATGGGAGTGATAAAAGAAAAGACCCATGGTGGAAAAGAAGAATACAGGCAGGGTTAGACATGCTCTCAAAAGAAACTTCTGTTTTAGACAGAAAAGAGCAAGGAAAGCTTAAAAGCAAACAAAAATACAGGGCACTGGAAAGGAAGTATAATATTGAAAAAAAGGGCCTGAAAGTGGTAATGGAGGAACTGCAGCAGCACCTGATTGCAAAGAAAGCAAAGATGGTAAGATACGACCAAAAAATTAAGGGTTACCATCAGAAAAGGTTATTCAGAGTAGATCAGAAGAGATTCTATAAAGAAAAATATGTAGTGTGTACAGATGAAAAGTTGATACCAGACAACAATGAAAGTCAAAGGTTTTGAAGTGACATCTGGAGCAAAGACAAGGAGCACAAGAAGGATGCTGATTAGCTGCATGAATTAAAGCAAACAGTAGTCTGACCAAAATAAGCAGAACTAGTCATTTCAGTTAGGGAAGTGAAGGAAATCAGCAGAAAATGGGCAACTAGAAGTCCCCAGGACCAGATGGAGTTCAAGTCTACTGGATCAAAAGATTTGGCGAATGTCATGCACGAATAGCTGCGTAACTCAACACTTTGTTAAATGCCGACCAAGTAATACCTGAGTAGTTGACATTGGGTAGGATAGTGCGGTACTTGAAAAACATCAAAAAAGGCAGTACGGTAGACAATTACAGGATGATATCCTGTCTGCCACTTATGTGGAAAGTATTGACTGAAATACTCATAGAGTCAATGTATGAATATCTGGTAAAAAATGGAGTCCTGTCACATGAGCAGAAGGGTTCCAAGTGTAAGTGCAGAGGTACCAAGGATAAATTCCTGATAGACAAAACTGTACTTAGAGACTGCAAGAGGAGGTAAAGTAACTTAGCCATGTCATGGATTGACTATCATAAATCGTACGATATGATCCCACATTCTTGGATTATGGAGTGTATGAACCTATTGGTATTGCATCAAATGTTTAGCAATTGCTTGGAAAAAGTATGGTGAATTGGAGGACAGACCTAACAGCATATGGAAGAAGTTTAGGGACTGTAGAAATCAGGAGGGGCATCTTCCAAGGGGACTGCCTGTCCTCACTGATCTTTGTACTGTGCTTGACACCACTAACACTGATTCTGAGGAAGGCAAAAGCTGGGTATATATTCAACAGCCGCCAACAAAACGTTGACCATATGTTATTCATGGATAATCTCAAACTTTATGGTAAAGATGAAACCCAAGTCAGTTCCCTCGTTGATACAGTGTATATTTTCAGTGCTGATATCAAAATGGAGTTGGGACCTAGAATGTGTGGTGTGTTAGTCTTGAAGAGAAGCAAAATCAAGTATATGGACGGGTTAAAGATACCGTCGGGGGAGGTTATGAAGCAGATAGAAGAGATGGGCTATAAGAACTTGGGGATTTTAGAAATGGATAAATTGATGGAGAAAGAAATGACAGAAAAACTTAAGGTGGAGTACTTGCACAGACTAAGACTAGTCCTTAAGTTGAAGTTAAACAGACGGAATAAGATTGAAGCTATCAACACCTGGGCGGTTTCACTCCTTAGATATGGAGCAGGGGTATCGCATGGACAGTAGACGAACTAAACAGCTTAGACAGAAAGACAAGAAAGTTGCTAACTAGATATGGGTCACTCCACCCAAAAAGTGACACAGACAGACTGTTTGTACGAAGAAAAAGAGGAAGAGGAGGACTTATTGGATGTGAACACAGCATTAGAGCAGAAGTAAACAACATAGCATGGTATATAAAAAATGCCACAGAACCACTATTATTAGAAGTAAGAAGGTCAGGCTTGTGTATGAGGAAAGATTGTATGGTGCTTTATCTTTATAAAGCATCATACAAGCAACTGAAAATGATTGAAACTGAAAATAGATGGGTAAAGAAAAGAATGCAGGGACAATTTGATAGAGATGTTGAATATAAGACAGACAGAGAAAAATGATGGCTGTGGATGACTAAAAGTGATTTAAAACCGGAAATGGAGGCTCTAATAATCTGTGCTGCTCAAGAGCAAGCACTAAGAACAAACTACATAAAATATAGAGCAGACAACACATCAGAAAGTGATAAACGCAGAATCTGTGGACAAAATAGTGAAACCGTATGGCATATTACCAGCCAATGTAAGCCACTAGCCCAAAAGGAATATAAGATATGCCATGACAATATAGCTAGGCTTGTCCATTGAACACTTTGCAACAAGTATGGATTTGACAGAGGAAAAAATTGGTATGACCACAAACCCGAAGGCATCATCAAAAATGATAATGCAAAGATCCTGTGGGATTTTATGATTCAGTGCGACCATGAGATAGAGAATAGGAAGCAAGACATTGTCTTAATTGAGAAAGGAACCAAATTATGCTGGATCATAGATATAGCATGCCCAGCTGACAACAAGGTATGCGATAAAGAAGAAAGAAAAGTCGATAGGTATGACAAGTTAGCTTGGGAGGTAAAGCAGTTGTGGTCGATGGAAAAGGTAGCAGTAGTACCAATAACTGTCAGAGCCCTGGGAACAGTGGGTAAAAATCTCGGGAAGTACATGGAACAAATAAGGGCTGCAATAAGGGTGGAGCACTTGCAGAAAAGAGCACTGCTTGGAACCACTTGAATTCTCCGGAAGGTGCTTAGTACATCTCCAGCATTAGAAGTTGTGCAAAGGCAATAATAATAATAATAATAATAATAATAATAATAATAATATAATAATAATAATAATGGTTTCAAATTTTGTCACAAGACCAACAAGATTGGGGGAGTGGATTTGTTGATTGTATCGACCTCAATGTTCAGCTGGAACTGATTTTATTGACCCTAAGATGATGAAAGGTAAAGTCAGTGGAATTTGAACTCAGAATGTAAAGAGAGACAAAATGCTACTATGCATTTATCCAGTGTGCTAACAATTCTACCAGCTCATCACTTTATCTATTTCTAGCATTGGACATTAATTTCCATCCCCAGAATCTGGGCTGATGGTGGTCTGGAAACTGGTGTTTGTGGTTCTTTTTGCCATTGCAGTTGATCTTCATTATTTCTTTCTTCATTTCTTTCCTTCATTCTTTCTTCCTTTTTTTGGTTAATCTTTCCAGTTCTTCCAGGCACTTGGCACTGAGATTATTTTTACTGTGACCCATGAGCAACTAACTAGGCTTTCTGCCTTTTATCTTGGACCCTTATGCCCTATAATCTTATGCCCTCTGTCTTGGACCCTTCTACAGGGCACAGTTCCTGTATGGCTCAGTGGCCTTCAGGGCTTGTTAAGACTTGGAAATTCCATTGTGGTGCTTCTTGACCATATCATTTTTTTAAAGCCTACTTTAAGGGATTTCTCGTACTGTGATATCTCTTATCATCACACTTGTATTTCTTTGACTCATTTACTGGTGCACAAATCTATACAGATGTTGGACTGGCAGAATCATTAGAGAATCAAGCAAAACGATTGCCTATTTAATTATGTGTCTTTATGTTCTGAGTTCAAATTCAACTTTAATTTTATCCTGAGTTTGTAAAATAAAGTACACCAATCGAATGCTAGAGTCAAATTAATATTCCTATAAAACATCCAAACTGTGAAAGGAATTATAATAGATTAAGATATTTTTTTCTTTTGTAATAAGAGATTCCAAATGTTCTTGCTTGTCATTACACTAGTCGCAATTTCTGCAAAATACTGAAAATGGAAATGTAGAAATTATATTTTCGCACTCATCCTACATCAAGTCATGTGGAGGCGCAATGGCCCAGTGGTTAGGGCAGCGGACTCGTGGTCATAGGATCGCAGTTTCGATTCCAGACTGGGTGTTGTGAGTGTTTATTGAGCGAAAACACCTAAAGCTCCACGAGGCTCCGGCAGGGGATGGTGGTGATCCCTGCTGTACTCTTTCACCACAACTTTCTCTCACTCTTACTTCCTGTTTCTGTTGTACCTGTATTTCAAAGGGCCGGCCTTGTCACTCTCTGTGTCATGCTGAATATCCCCGAGAACTACGTTGAGGGTACACGTGTCTGTGGAGTGCTCAGCCACCTACACGTTAATTTCACGAGAAGGCTGTTCCATTGATTTGGATCAACTGGAACCCTCGTCGCCGTAACCGACGGAGTGCTTCCACTCCACATCAAGTCAATGATGTGTTATTAAACATTTTTTTTCACTAGTTGCTTATAAATTCAGTCCTTAGTATTTCCAAGAAACTTTAATTGTGATATTGAAATGGTTGGCCAAGATATTGCTTGGCTACAAACTTGACATATTAATATAATTTTAAGGCATCAGAAAATGCTGTCTTCTAGCAAAAATTTATTTCTAGGTGATCATACTTTCTGTATAAAAAGACGTGTTAGCATTGATTAAAAAAATCTGGAAATTTTATATAGTCACCTTGAATTGTAAGTGGAATTACTTTTAAATTTGCACAAATTCTGTTTGTGATGATTTACCATTTAAAAAAAGAATTTCATACATTCATTTGTTTTCAAGAGTTATCCTATAGGTATAGAAGATACAAATCGTTATGAACAAGACAATAAAGCTCTCTGACGCTTCTCTTTGAAGAATCAATAAACAATCGCCAATAGTTTGCTTTCTGTGGGATTCTAATTTGTTTAATTAGGTGTATAATATTTTTCCTTTCACAGTATGTGAAAAAATTCCATAAATTCTTTCTCTTTATAATGGTTCAATGCAAACGTTTTTTGGTGTGTTTTGCAAGCAGATGTTTCATTTAACCTTGATTGTGGAGACATATATTAGAAATATCATGCAACAACATTAAAATACATAGATAGATATCATATAGTAAATAGTGGATATATTATTGTTATTTAAATTGAGAAATGGTACATAAAAATTTGATCTATTATGTGTGGATATGTTTGTGTGTGTGTGTGCATACACACACACATATTACGAGAATTTAAGTCTAGATGAGAATGAATAGCAATTTCAAAATCAGCAAGTCAAAACACATTTAATTCCATAATTTAAAAAAATTTATTCATGCCATTGTTATCGGCTTTTGTTTCTATAGATGATAACCATAATCTTTGAAGATGACTGTTAGTATGTCACAGTTGAATATCTTTGGTATAATGACATTGCTGTTTACATACACAAATACATTCCTACATACATACACACATAATCATACAATCACTCAAATAGATATATATATATATATATATACGTAAACACATAATCATACACATATACAAACCTGTAAACACACTCATAGATAAATACACATACATATATGTAAATTTTCATTATTTATACAGGTTTATTGTTATGTATGATCTTTCTAGATAATTGCTGGTATCGATCACAGTAAGGATCAAATTTGAATATGTCATATGTTATTATTCTTCGTCCATGTTCTCCTGGAGTAGCTACAAGAAAAATGTGGGTTACTTGGAAATCGGCTGCTGTAACTGTAACTTAATGATTCGGTAAAATAGAGAAAGGACAGGATCAGTACCAAACTTAACAAAATAAGTCCTGGGGTTGATTTGATTAAGTAGAGCCCTTCAATGGTGGAGCTCCTGCGTGGCTGCAGCTCAATGTCTGGAACCAATACAAGAATAATATATAGTAATATTTAGAATTGGCTATCGAAGATTTAAGTCAACTCAGGTTTTGTGAAGGAAACTGAATAAACAGAAACTGCTTAGAAACCCATAATTCAAAAGTCCAGCTTTGTCACACTAGGCCACAGGATTAAGATAAAGATGCTCATGGTTATGGAATATTCAGCCACTTATAATTAAATTCAGTTGATCAAACTACTGAATACTTATTGTCAAAACTAATGGAGATTCCATTGCTATTGTATAAGGTAAGTGCTGTGGTCAGACTGTACTGTTTAAGTTGTGCTGCTGAGCTGAGAGTGTTAGAATGTACCCAAGCAGACTACTATTGGCATGATAGACTGTGTTTAACGGTGTCAGCACTGGAATGGTTTATGTGTTTGTCCATATTTCTTTCTTCTTACCATTCCTAGTGCTCTAGTATTGATGTTGTTGTTCCTTTCATTTGCCATTTCTTGTGTATTTTAGTTTCAAGATTCTCGCATTTTTAGTTTTTCCATCTCTTTCACCATTACTCTAATGTCTTCAACTCTGTTGAACAAGGCTAGATGTGGCTCCTATCTAATCCAAACATACTGTCACCCAAACTCTTACATTTGCACAACACAAAGCTCTCTATTAAATATTACATACTCCATTATAATGAATAACTGCTTCAATATGAAACATTCTTCCATTCTAAGAATTATTGTCAAGCCCTGCCAATTTCTAACTCTCCAAACAGCAAAATTGCATGCTCGAGAATGCAGGACGAATCCACAACAGACTAGACCTTGCATATTAAATAAGAAAACACTACATCTCCTACAACATACTTTCAGTTACACTTCACTGCACACAACCACAGTACAGTGTACAGCATGGCCCAAAACTAGACCAATGTAAGCAATCTCTTATGGAATGATACTAAATATTCCCTCCTGTGCTATATTCTCAAGCTGAGTTGGCTAGGGATATTCAACAATAGCAAAACACACTTTAATCTCTGTATAAATCACTTTAGTTGCACTAAGCTCTTTTTATCGTTCCTATCCAAGAGGAACTTCAAAAAGACTGGGAAATGTTTCTCAACTATAAATATATCTAAAAAAGAATATTAACCTTTGCATTGTTTACTTATATCATTTTCTTTGAAAAATATTGATCTTTAAGTCTTTTAATCCAGATACATCAGATATATATGTTTGAAATTTTTTATATAGTTGATTTTATTTATTTATTTCTTTTTTACCAAACAGGATATTGTGATATGTTTGAACTCCCTGAAAATACATTTGTGAAAAACTCCGGTTGCCCACTGAATCAGAAAATAAAAATTGGCTCCAAATGTCAAGTTCAGTGCCATAAAGGTTATCGGTTGAGTGGCTCGTCAACTTATAAATGTTTAAAAAATGGTTTCTGGTCAAAGAATAACGTCACATGCATAGGTAAGTCAATTTCATTTTGTTCAAATTTGATATTTTACTAAGGCTTCTCCTGCTACCGTTGTGATGGTGTTTACTACTGCTAACAGTTTTATGGAATGATACTTTTGTAAAATAATGCAGTGAGGTACAGAGATATTGATATTTTAATCTATTTAGTATAATGTGATCTCTCGTACAATTCGGTGGTCTAATGAAATACTGAGGTGAGATACAGTCTGGTGTTGTGCAATATGTAAGATAGTGTTAGTAGTAGTGTAGTAATATGGTCTGGTTTGGTATAATAAAATGCACTAGTGTAACCTATTGTATTTTTGTACTAGTGTAACATACTGTACTTTTATAGTCAAGTAGTTCTTTGATGTAAAGTGTGGTGCTATGTATTGCTCTATGTAGCTTCAATATTTAAATATCTTAAGTAAACAGCAACGACTGACTTAATTTTTAAAATTTATTTTGATACTTATTTGAATTATATCATTAGTGTGGCATGAATTTGTCCATGTGATGCTACATGAAGGTCAGAACATTAACACACAGATGGTTGTTATGATAGCAACAAAAGCTGACAGACAATGTTTGTCTGCTCTATATGTGGGGGTCAGCTGTTAGTAATGGATAGCAAAACCAGGTGAAATGTTAGATCAAACATATCAGTATCTGATTTTAAACATTTAAACTGTTTCAACTAACATTTACAGTTAAACAGACTGCCATAAGGGCAAACTTCCCCATCATTTATTACCATTTATTATTCCATCTGAGTTGACTTCGTAGTCATGTAGATATCAAGTCTTGGGACAAGGATTAAAGGTGTAAGAATCATCACCAAAAGATTTGTTAATAATTAAAATGACAAAAAAGGCAGAGTGGTTAGCATGCCGGACGAAATGCTTAGTGACATTTTATTCATCTCCACGTTCTGAGTTCAAATTCTGCTGAGGTTGA
Source organism: Octopus sinensis (assembly GCF_006345805.1). Classification (NCBI taxonomy): domain Eukaryota; kingdom Metazoa; phylum Mollusca; class Cephalopoda; order Octopoda; family Octopodidae; genus Octopus; species Octopus sinensis. Next base: position 17,127,597 of record NC_043009.1, on the reverse strand, counting down.
CTTTGCCTTTCATCCTTTTGGGATCGATAAAATAAGTATCAGTTGAGTAGTGGGGTTGATGTAATCGATTTAACCCCTCCTCCATACTTGCTGGCCTTGTGCCAAACTTTGAAACCAATAATTTAAGTGACAAAGACAGAAGTTAAATTGTTTAGTGAAGTTAGCAGGGAGACAGATCTCAGATATCTCTTACCTTTTACTTGTTTCAGTCATTTGACTGTGGTCATGCTGGAGCACTGCCTTAAAGGGTTTTAGTCAAACAAATCAACCCTAGGACATTATTTTTTTGAAACCTAGTACTTATACTATCAGTCTTTGTTGCTGAACAGCTAAGTTACAGGGATGTAAACACACCAACGCCAGTTGTCGAGTGGTGGTGGGGGACAAACACAAACATAAAGATATATACACATAAATGTATACATACATATACAATGGGCTTCTTTCAGTTTCCGTCTACCAAATCCACTCACAAGGCTTTGGTCAGTCTGAGTCTATAGTAGAAGACACTTGCTCAAGGTGCCACCCAGTGGGACTGAACCTGAAACCATGTGCTATACATTTTTGTTCCCACATTGAATGCTCTTCAATTATCCTAGTTCAGTCATGGCTACTTTAGCTTTTCTAATAACTTTCTGCATTGGTTCTGCATTATTCCTTACAAATCAGACTACACCATTGCTCTAACTGCAGTTTTTACAACAAACTAATCTTGTCCCTATTCTAGTATTGGGCATATAAATCCTATTAACATTGCTTCCACTAGCTAAAGCATATATGGACATTGCTTTCAAGTTTTTCTGTCAAAATCAATCTTCCTTCTCTGCTTAATCCATTTTGGTAAAACTCCGAGTTTCGGATGTCGGTGCGGAAACCCACGCCACCATCTCTTCAGTTATCTGGCCATCATCTGAGATATATGAACTATGAGTTGATAACTGAAGTTTTATTTTTGTAGGAATTGCAGTAAAAAAATACCTACAGGTATCCATGGCATAAAATTTTCATAGTTTAGTTCGGGTTAAAAATAATTGTTGTAATAAACAAAGAAATTTTTATTAGTTACTGATGTGAACAATTACTATCTTAATGACTAATTCTCATTCTGAATTGCAAAAGAATATAATCATGAAATGTTTACTAAATATAGAATCCTTGTGCCCAAATTACTATTTGTTTTTTAGGCAGATGTATACCTGTGTATCTTTTTTTCCTAAGTCATTCCATTAAATCATTACAACACTAAGTTTTCATTCATCAAACACTAATATCTGTGTAGTTGTTCAAAAAATGTACACTTATGGTTAGACTATGTTTTACTGATGAAAACTAATAAGACCAAAACATGTCTGGAGTTATCACTGTGCTGCTAAAGATCAGACTTATTCACCACAACATTCCATATTTTAGTAATTCTAATTAAAATTTCTTAACTCACTGCATCAAGTAGCATCCACATCTTTATTCTAATATTCTGCTCACACCTTATTTCTAATTTAAGCCTTACAATATTAGAAGGCTTCTGTTATCCTTCCCAGTATATCTCACTCTGTTAGATTTATGCGTTTACATGCTTTTGTATTTACTTGTTTCTCAATTTTCTTATTAGGTAATCATTCTCCATTTCTTGTCTCTGTATTTTTTTTCTTTCCAATAGTGACTGCGTCAGTAATCAAATTATGCTGTCTGATATCAGATAAAGATATTTGCATCTCTTACTGAAATCTTACCATTGACAATAAGATCTTGTTTCAGTTTTTAGATATTGAGGAAATAAAAAAAAAATTTTTTTAAACTATAGTAAAAAAAATATTAAGTGAATTTAGAATGTAACATTTTCATAAATGCATGCCAGCATTTCTCGCTGACAAAATATGGATCATAGTTTTGTGCAAAGAGTAAAGGATATGAAATAATACAGCATTGTACAAGCATGTGTTCCTTTGTGTATGTTTTTATGTCTGCTTCTCAGCACTATCCTGCTAATTATTTATGATACTGTCTTCTATTGTATTTTAGATATTGATGAATGTGAAAAGAAGAACGGTAAATGTGACCATAAGTGTGTCAATACATTAGGCAGTTACTTTTGTAAATGTAATGATGGCTACAGTCTTCACCCAAAGGGACATTCTTGCATAGGTAAGTAAATTGTTACACCCGGTGCCTGTCTGTGTGTTCTGATATTATTTTCCATTAAAAGTAATATTGCATATGAAATGTTCGCTATTACACTTGAATTTGATTATAATCCGACACTTTCATTATGCAATAATCAGACAGCCATCTTTTACTCTTTTCAACATGATTGCTTTATTACTCTTATTGAGGGACCATTTCAGCTTTGATCACTTTTCGCATATAAAGACTGTTGCACTGATGGAAACTATGACAGTGCTTAAACACACGCATGCGCACTCACACACACACACACACATACACAGGTAGAATATGCACAACATTCACACACACACACACACACACACATACACACAACATACATATATATGTAGTAAACGTACAAATATATTTCTGACGGTATAATCTTTTAATAAATGTCTTAATGTATTAATGTGTATATGTCCATATGTACACACACACACACACACACACACACACACACAAATACATATATGATAGGTTGAGCAGTTTGCTTCACAGTCAAAGGTTTGGGGTTCAGACTGACCAATACTTTGTAAGTGAATTTGTCAGACAGAAACTCTACAAAATTCACTGTACATATGTGTGTGAGTATGTGTGTGTGTGTGTGTGTGAGCATGTGTGTTAATATGAATGTCTATATTCTGAAATTGCATAAAAATAGGTGAATTCCAGTCATTTCCCTGTCAAAACAAGTGTGAAAACTCTGCACCTTTAAAGGGAAGTGGAATGAATATTTCCTTCCTTGAAAACATGTAAGGGTTAGCAACAGGTAGAGCATTTGACTGTAAAACAATACTAGAACAGCATGTCTTTCATTTCATTGAACCCATGGTACAAAGAATGAGTATATATATATATATATATATATATATATATATATCCTGTGCTAGCACGGAAAACGGACATTAAATGATGATGATGATGATATATGTATATATATATATCATCATCATCATCATCATCGTTTAACGTCCGCTTTCCATGCTATATATATATTCAGATGAATATGGTACTTGAGGCACCAGAATTTAGTTCAGTATTATCCATGCAATTTCAAAATAAGGTGATTAAAATCAAAATAAAGATATCCAGACGTAATGCAGTATGATCGTTTCAAGCAACTCCATTTAATTGAACAATGCAATCATTACATCAATTTAAATGCAGAGCAATTCTCAGCTGCATAAAGACATAGGATTTAATAAACTAGTCTATAAATCAAAAATGACCGCAAAAACAGTGACAAGCAAAATCTGTAACAAGTCTTTCTTCCTGATACCTTAGTAGCTTCTAAGCTGAAGTGAAGACAGTATGTTCTTTGTCTATCCCCTTACCTTCTTGGAGATTTTAGGCAAAATTATACTAATGTGTCAAACTGTTTTAATTTAACTAAAATCTGTCTTATGCAACTGAGGATTGCTCTGCATTTAAACTGATGTAATGTTTGCATTGTTCAATTAAATGGAGTTACTTGAAATGCAGGAGTGGCTGTGTGGAAAGTAGCTTGCTTACCAACCACATGGTTCCAGGTTCATTCCCACTGCATGGAACCTTGGGCAAGTGTCTTCTACTATAGCCTCGGGCCAACCAAAGCCTTGTGAGTGGATTTGGTAGACGGAAACTGAAAAATGCCTGTTGTATATATGTGTATATATATATATATATATATAATATATATATATATATTATATATATATATGTATGTGTGTGTGTGTATATGTTTGTGTGTTTGTCCCCCCCAACATTGCTTGACAACTGATGTTGGTGTGTTTACGTTCCTGTAACTTAGCAGTTCCGCAAAAGCGACCGATAGAATAAATACTAGGCTTACAAAGAATAAGCCCTGGGGTTGATTTGCTCAACCAAAGGCCGTGCTCCAGCATGGCCGCAGTCAAATGACTGAAACAAGTAAAAGAGAGTAAAAAGAGAGATCGTACTGCATTACCTCTGGATATCCTTGTTGCTTATTTAGATTATATATATATATATAAGAGCAAAGTCATCAGCATAGAGGAGCTCCCCAGATTCAGCCTGTCTTGAATTCCTCTGTTATTGCCTGGAGGACTATGATGAGCAAGAGGGGACTCAGCACCAATCCTTGGTGAACCCCTACATGTATCCTGAATTTTTCGCTGTACTCGTTGCCCACCCTCACCTTACTAGTAGCATCCCTGTACAAAACTTGTAGAGCTCTCACAAACCACTCGCCTATCCCTAATTTCCACATTAACCACCAAATAAGGGATCAGGGGACTCTATCAAAAGCTTTCTCTAAGTCAATAAAAGCCCAGTACAGAGGTTTATCTTTGGCAAGGTATTTCTTCTGCAGTTGCCTTACCAGAAATATAGCATCAGTGGTGCTTCTACTTGGCACAAAGCCAGACTGCATCTCATCTAGACTAACTCTCTCCCTAATTAGTTGGACTATGATTCCTGAAGTTGGTGTTGCAGACGGAAAGGTTATTTGCATCACACAACTCCAATAGACTTGTTTCTTCTTTATTTCGGAAGCTGATTCCATGAACAGCATGGAAGATATTGGGCTACCATCTGACATGCCCAGCTATGAAGATGACATCATTGTCACTCGTCTTGGAGGTAGCCTGCTGAAGAATATCATAAAAGTGGTCCTTCTGTTCATTTGGTAGACCCACTTGCAGGGAGTAGGCAGATATAGTTGTAGCTATACTATTCTGCAAGACTAGTCTGAGCTTAAGTACTCTATTGCAGACTCTGATTACCTGTATAACCTTATCCGTGCACTTCTCAGCAAGAATTATGTATGTATGTATATGTGTATATATATATATATATATATATATATATATAATATATATATATAATATCCACTGACCACTGACCAACCTATATCTTAATTTTTCTTTTTTCTTTTCCTTATTTCCTTTATTCATACCTTCAGGGTTTTTATTCTTTATTTTATTTTTTGTTATTTTTATTAATCTTCTTTCTCTTTCATTCTTTTTTCTCTCTCCCTTTCTTTTTTGTCATTCCTCTCTTCCTGTTTTCAATTTGACCAAACTAATACACTGCCTATTTCTAGGTCAGTTTCAACACAAACCTCAAATCTGCTACACACTATATAAATTCCCTACTGGGAATGACCAACTTTAAGAGAATCTTACATTGCATATGTATACTCTATATCTGGATGGACTAATGGACTTTTGGATTTTACTCAAAGGATATTGGAATATTACACATATATACCATTATGCCTATAAAACGGATTTACGAATTCAATAACCATACATATCTTACATCTATTTTCTTCCCTCTACCTCACTCTCTATTTGTATCACATCGAAACTAACTATGACTTAATTTTTCCTCTCACACCATCTCTGAGGAAGGGATATTATTATTAATTAATATTCTAGAAATAGCTGTAAGACCTTCTATCTATAAATGCTCTAATAGCTATACAGCCTTGGTTTTTTTATATCAATTCGCAAAAAAATTGTATATACACACGCTGACACAGAACCAATGCTGAACCCTTTATTCGCAATATTACCGAATCTGGAACTTAACTATGGTCTGCCTATAGCACTTATTTAACATTACCTGACACCTTTGGGTCTCAATGACACCATTATCTATTTTATATATATATCATCATCATCATCATCATCATCGTTTAACGTCCACTTTCCATGCTAGCATGGGTTGGACGGTTCAACTGGGGTCTGGGGAGCCCGAAGGCTGCACCAGGCCAGTCAGATCTGGCAGTGTTTCTACAGCTGGATGCCCTTCCTAACGCCAACCACTCCGAGAGTGTATATATCATCATCATCATCATCATCATCATCGTTTAACGTCCGTTCTCCATGCTAGCATGGGTTGGACGGTTCGACCGGGGATCTGGAAAGCCAGAAGGCTGCACCAGGCTCCAGTCTTATCTGGCAGTGTTTCTACAGCTGGATGCCCTTCCTAACGCCAACCACTCCGTGAGTGTAGTGGGTGCTTTTTACGTGCCACCTGCACAGGTGCCAGGTGAGGCTGGCAACGGCCACGGTCGGATTGGTGTATTTTATGTGCCACCTGCACGGAAGCCAAACGAAGGGGTGCTGGCATCGGCCACGAGTCGGATAGTGCTTTTTACGTACCACCAGACCAGGGATCCTGGCTGGTTCAATTCGATTTCGATTTCGTTTTCGCTTGCCCCAACATGTCTTCGCAAGCAAGGGGGTTGGCATGGGTGCCTGTCGTACGGTCAGATTGGTGTATTTTACGTGCCACCGGCACGGAAGCCAGTGGAGGCATCGGCCACGAGTCGGATAGTGCTTTTTACGTACCACCAGACCAGGGATCCTGGCTGGTTCAATTCGATTTCACTTGCCCCAACATGTCTTCGCAAGCAAGGGGGTTGGCATGGGTGCCTGTCGTACGGTCAGATTGGTGTATTTTACGTGCCACCGGCACGGAAGCCAGTGGAGGCGGCGCTGGCATCGGCCACGAGTCGGATAGTGCTTTTTACGTACCACCAGACCAGGGATCCTGGCTGGTTCAATTCGATTTTGCTTGCCCCAACATGTCTTCGCAAGCAAGGGGGTTGGCATGGGTGCCTGTCGTCGGATGAGGTTCTATATCGACTTCGCTTGCCTCAACAGGTCTTTGTGTCCAAGGGAGGGAAGGCATTCATAAGTGGGCTGGGCTCACTTGTCCTGCCTGGTCTTCTCACGTACAGAATATTTCCAAAGGTCTCGGTCGCTGGTCATTCCTCAGTGAGGCCTAAAGTTCGAAGGTCGTGCTTCACCACCTCGTCCCAGGTTTTCCTGGGTCTACCTCTTCCACGGGTTCCCTCAACTGCTAAGGATTGGCACTTTCTCACACACCTATCTTCATCCATTCTCGCCACATGACCATACCAGCGCAATCGTCTCTCTTGCACACCACAACTGATGCCTCTTAGGTACAACATTTCTCTCAAGGTGCTAACGCTCTGTCGAGTATGTACACTGACATTACACATCCATCGGAGCATACTGGCTTCATTCCTCACGAGCTTACGCATGTCCTCGGCAGTCACGGCCCATGTTTCACTGCCATGTAGCATGGCTGTTCGTACACACGCATCATACAGTCTGCCTTTTACTCTGAGCGAGAGGCCTTTAGTCACCAGCAGAGGTAAGAGCTCCCTAAACTTTGCCCAGGCTATTCTTATTCTAGCAGTTACACTTTCAGCGCACCCACCCCCACTACTGACTTGGTCACCTAGATAACGGAAGCTATCAACTACTTCTAGTTTTTCCCCCTGGAAAGTGACGGAAGTTATTTTCTGCAGATTTTCGAGGTTAATGCTCCAGAGCATTTGCCACATACAAAAACTATCTTCCCAGTTAGCCTACCTTTGACATTGCTGCACCTCTTATGTGTCCATAGCTTACACTGGGTACATCTTATAGAGTTTCTACCTACACCTTTTCTACAGATCAAGCAGGGCCATCTTCTGAAGACATTTGTGGATTGTCTACCTTCCTACTTATTAGTACTTTGGTTTTAGCTAGGTTGACTCTAAGGCCCCTCGATTCTAAACCCTCCTTCCACACCTGGAACTTCTCCTCCAGCTCTGATAGTGACTCAGCAATAAGAGCAAGGTCGTCAGCGTAGAGGAGCTCCCAGGGACAACCTGTCTTGATTCCTCCGTAATTGCCTGGAACTATGATAAATAGGAGGGGGCTGAGTACTGAACCCTGGTGGACCCCAACCTCTACTTTGAATTCTTCTGTGTACATGTTGCCAACCTAACCTTACTTACGGCATCTCTGTACATGGCTTGCACAGTCCTCACCAGCCATTCATCTATCCCAGTTTCCTCATTGACCACCAGATAAGGGATCGGGGGACCCTATCAAAAGCTTTCTCCATGTCAACAAAAGCCAGGTACAGGGGCTTATCTTTGGCTAGGTATTTCTCCTGCAGCTGCCTTACCAGGAATATAACATCAGTGGTACTTTTCCCTGGCACGAACCCAAACTGCATCTCATCTAAACTAACTCTCTCTCTAATTAGTTGGGCTATGACCCTCTCGTAACCTTCTTACTTGATCCAACAGCTTGATACCTCTGTAATTATTTGTATCTAGGGCATCACCTTTACCTTTGTAGCAGTTGACTAGTGTGCTGCTACACCAGTCATTGGGTATGACTCCTTCGTGTATCACCTGGTTGACTATACGGGTGACCAGGCTATAGCCGACACTGCCAGATATTTTGAGCATCTCTGCAGTAATTCCTGATGGGCCTGGGGCTTTCCCTGTCTTCATGCTTCTAATTGCCTTAGCTACCACGGAACTATCAACTCGGATAGCTGGTCCCTCTGTTGGGTCAACATTCGGCAGACTCTCTTTATCCCATTCATTTTCTTTATTCAGCAACCTTTCATAGTGGCATCTCCAAACCTCTCTCTTTGCATCCTCATTTAGCGCAAGTGAACCATCATCCATGCGAACACACTTCTCTCCTACCACATCACGATTCTCTCACACACACTGTCTTGCAACACGAAATACCTCAAGTCTTTCATCCTCACGGCTCAGAATATTGGCAAATTTTTTCTTATCCGCTTCCCCTCTGGCTAGATAAACCTGTCTCCTAGCTTCCCTTCTGGCTGTCTGATACAATTCCCTGCTACCACCATTCTTCCAGTCCTTCCAAGCCTGTCTCTTTTGTCTAATAGCCCTGTCAACAGTATTGTTCCACCACCATGTTACTCTGGGTCGAGATGGTACTTTGCTCCATCCACAGATCTGGTCAGTGGCTGTCAGCAGATTGTCCCGTAGGAATCTCCAGTTGTCTTCCACATTTAGTGAAGCTATATCCCCTTCTATTTCGTCAAAGGCCTCGAGTAGTATGTCTCTAAATCTCTGTCCATTTGCAGGATGTTTAAGCTTCCAGACCCTTCTCCTCCAAGCTGGTCTTCTTCTGGGCAACCATTTAGCTCTGATCCTGAAGTCGCTAACCACTAATCTATGTTGGGGAGTACATTCTTCGCCTGGAAAGGTTTTGGCATTTATAATCAGCCCCTTTCCTTTTTCTGGCAAGGATGTAGTCAATCTGGCTGGTGTGTCCGCCAGAACGGTAGGTGACTAGGTGAGAGGTGGGTTTCCTGAAGTTGGTATTGCAGACCATAAGGTCATTTGCATCGCAGAACTCCAGCAGCCTGGTTCCCTCCTCATTACGAGAGCCAAAACCGTAGCCTCCATGGACGCCATGGAAGCCCCCGACATGTCGTCCAACATGTCCATTGAAATCACCTGCCACGAAGAGAAGGTCACTGTCATTTGTCAATGAGGTAGTCCGCAATAGGGTGTCATATATATATATATATATATATGTATATGTATGTGTATGTATGTATATATATATGTATATATGTATATATACATATACATACATATATATATATATGTATGTTATATATATATGTATATATGTATATATATACACACACACATATATATATATATATATATATGGTGTTTTATATATATATATATATTATATATATATATATATATATATATATCTATATATATATATATATATATATATATGTATATATATATGTATGTATATATAGGTGCAGAAGTGGCTGTGTGGTAAGTAGCTTGCTATTGTAAGTGTGCTATTATCCATTCACACATGCTTATATCACACCTCTGTTGCCTCTAACGTACTGCCTTGCAATCCAGAAAACACTTCATGCTGCAGGTCCACATATGCTGAACAACCTTGACAAACATCTTACTTTCCCTATTCACCCCATGCTTAGATACTCTTGGCACTCAGCTTCCCTTCTAATTCTATATTACAGTTCTTCTCTGCCTGCTGTTTTCCGGTCATTCCAATCTCTCTCTTCATTTTTATGACTCACTCCATATCACTGCCCTGGACTGTGCCACCTTTGCTTTGGCTGGAATCTTACCCCAGCCAAAGGTTTAGTTTGTAACCCTCAGCAGGTTGTCTCTTCTACAAGTACCGTTCTGTACGTTCTGCTCCTCTATGGCATCAAATGCTTCACTTGATACTTCGCTAAATTTCTCAACACGGACACAAATACACAGAAACACACTCACTCTCTGTTTCTCTGTCTCTGTCTTTCTTCTTCTTCTTCTTCTTCTTCTTCTTCTTCTTCTTCTTCTTCTTCTTCTTCTTCTTCTCTTCTTCTTCTTCTTTCTTCCCCTTCTTCTTTTTCTTCTTCTTTTTCTTCTTCTTCTTCTTCTTCTTCTTCTTCTTCTTCTTCTTCTTCTTCGTCGTCGTCGTCGTCGACGTCTTCTTCTTCTCCTTCTTCTTCTCTCTCTCTTACATACACACATATGTACATATGTATGTATGTATGTAGGTATGAATGTATGTGTGTACATGCATGTGCAAGCATAGTACGTGTGTGTGTGTGTGTGTGTCTGTGTGTCCATACTCACACCCACACAGCTAAACATATGTATGAATCTGTGTACATACACACACACACACACATATGAATAAATATATACATAAATATATATGTGTGTGTTGTTGTGTGTATATATATTATATATATTATATATATATATATATATATATATACGTATATAACTTAGTGAAGTTAAACCATTATCAACAAGACAGATGTCTAGCCAAAGCCAAGAATATTTATTACACTTTAAATTTATATCAATTACCTGCTGCAAAATAT
>NC_043009.1:17051737-17111737 GCF_006345805.1 Octopus sinensis | reverse complement strand
ACCACTTGAGCATGTCCTTTAGTGGTTGACAATATGTGTATCCCTGATCATGAAAAAAGAGTAGTAGGGGAGCATCATAGCCATATGTTGAGAAGGATTTTTTGGGGCTTGAATAAATGTAACAAAAGTAAAGTTTGAAGGAAATATTAGCCATTTTCCATACTTTCTAGGGGTAAATAAATAAGAAATAACAGTGTAATGTGAGTATAAGAAACTTATTCTTTCCAGGCCCCTTCTCTTTCACTTTAATTTCACATCCCATGGCATAGAGCACCCCCACTTAATCAGAGAGGGTTTTAGTTCTGCAAACTGAAGGGTGACTTTACTTGTGCTGGTGCTATGAAAAAAGCACCCTGTGTATGCTGTGAAGTGGGTGATGTTAGGAAGGGCATCCAGCTGTAAAAGCAATACCACAGCAGACATTGGAGCATGGTGCAGTCTTTGCACATGTTGGATCCTGTCAAACAATCCTACCTACCTATGCTTGCATGGAACATGAACATTAAATGATGATGATGATCATGATGATATATAGGGTGTACGTATGTGTGTGAATATGTGTGTGTACGTACATATGTATGTATGTATGTATACACCCACATACGAATAGATGTGTGTGTTTGTGTTGCATGTGTGCCCTGTGTGTGTGTGTGTGTGTGTGTGTGTGTGTGTGTGTGTGTGTGTGTGTGTGTGTGTGTGTGTGTGTGTGTGTGTGTGTGCGTGTGTGCATGTGCATGTATCATTGGTTCTAGAATTATCATGAGACCATCTATGTTCTCACATCTAGCTACCATAAAGCTAAGATTGGATATTCATCTGGAACTGTGTCCTATTCATATTACCAGATAGTCTATAAATCATGCTGTACCATTATCAGACCATATGAAATAACTGAATTAATTCCTTTGTTTGAATACAGGATAGTGAAATAATGTTACAATAGTGATCATTAAATTCATTTATCTTGTAAGTGAAATTTATATTAAATCCATTCTATCTATTTATCTATCTATCTATCTATCTATCTATCTATCTATCTATCTATCTATCTATCTATCTATCTATTATCTATCTATCTAGCTATCTATCTATCTATCTATCTATCTATCTATCTTTTTCTCTTTCTTGCTGTTAATGTGTGCGTGTGTGTCTGTACATACAGATATAGATATATAGATTTGCATACATATAATGTGTAGAGCTGTACATATATGTGTCCGCGTGTATGTGTATATTTGATATCTAATATCCATATGTGTGTGTGTGTGTGTGTGCGTTTGTGTGTATGTATGTGTGTGTGTATGTATGTATGTATATGTATGTATGTATGTATGTGTGAATGTATTTATGTATGTATGTATGTATGTATGTATGTATGTATGTATGTAAAATACTTTGGTTATTCAATCAATCTTTAGACATAAATCTACTGACTCTTCAACTGGTCAATGAAACTAATTAAATAATTCTCATTGCAGTCTTTCTAAATTTATACTGCACTCTTTTGCTATTTTCATTAACAACTGATTTAATTAGATCCCTGTATAGTAGACAAGAAACAATAATAAGAACAGAAAGTAATGAAACTATATTAATACAGTTGTTCCTGTCTCTTTCACAAACAAGGCCTTCTTTTATTTCTCACAAACCCCAGGTTTTTTAAATGTCTATCTCTGTTCAGGACCCTAGTTCAAACTTTGTGAATCTCCAGGGTCTGCAAGTCCTAAATTGTTGGATGAATTTTTCCATAGATGCAAGACTTTTAAAAAACCAGTTCAACAAATTTTGAACCTCAGCTCACAGATTTCTAGTACATCTTTGTCAATACCCAGGAGTCTCAGAGACAAGGAGAGGAATGGTTGTATTAATGTATCTAAAATAAGTGTAGTCTTAGTGAGGAAGGTGAAAACAAAGAAGAAACAACCTTGACAACAGGCAGGCCTCAAAACCACATGTCAAGTTAGCAGCTTGGTATTTACCAGCAGCCTCTATCAGTTCATTCTCATCAATAACATCAAATCCACCTTGGCAAGTGTCTTCTACTATAGCCTTGGGCCAACCAAAGCCTTGTGAGTGGATTTGGTAGATGGAAATTGAAAGAAGCACATTGTGTGTGTATATATATATATATATATATATATATATATATATAAAACAATAGCACAAATGGGTTGCAGTTCACTAGAACTCTTTCAGACGTATTCTTTATTGATGAACAAAAGTGTTACAACATGCATGAAAAAGAAAAACGTTTACATCAGGTGAATACAGGTAAGAATTAATGTAGTAAGAGGGAACTGTAATGTGAGGAACAAAGTGAAGTTCACCTATCACTCAAGGTCGACTATCCAGCTAGGTTAAATACAAAACATGCTCTACCCATCTGACCTACCACTAGAGCCTACTGCTAAAGCCCTGTCTCACACACACACACTTCCACATGCATCCATCCACAACGACTGCCCAAGGCAAAAGAGGCCCATGTTGGTCCTACTTCCACCTACATCTTCACTCTCTCTTCCTCTTCTGGTAAGGCCCCTCAACCATTGACGTCACTGACCATTTCCTTCCATTCACCTCATCCCCACTTACCCACCTGATCTCAAAGATCACCTCTTCACTTCACTCCATGTTGAAATCTGCCATTCACCTGGGTGGACATCTCACTCACTGTCATCTCCACAGGTATGGAGTGCCGCTTGCTTTCTCTCATTTACCCCTTCACCATCTGACGAAGCAACAATTCTCCAACCATCCAAGATGTGACATGGCATTCCATTCACAGGAACATTATTTTTGGAATTAACAGCCGTCAGTTCCTCTGTTCCACTGAGATGAGCAACATGCCTTCGGGGGCTTGCCCCAGACTTCATCTCCTACCTGGATGAAAGCTGGCTGTCTCTCTTCCACAGCATGTTGTAATGTTGTACACAGGTGATATCATTCATACCTGAATATCACTCTGTATGGTATGGACTCCTCGGCCTGTCCTGACTGGGGTGATAGATTGTACCAAAATACTGCTTCTAGTGGTGAGATATTTCCTGGCTTGTGCACACCCAGAACAGGGTTGATGGATTGACACCTATCACAGCTCCTGACTACCTTTTGAACGCTCTGCTTAGTAATGTCAAAATCAACCCTCCTGACAAGACCCTGGGTTCCATCCAAACCCATGTGATGCATGGCATGCAGTCTCCTTAGTTCCGAGTCAGATGACACACTGCTGCTTTCCCCAGCTCTGAATCTTCCAGCACCACCAACCAGGCCTTTTTCACCCTTGTTAGAATGTCTGCCTTATTCCTTTCCGAGGGCACAAAGACCATGCTCAGCTTCAAACCAAATTCAGCAACTAGCTCTCCCAGAAACCCTAGGTGGCAATTTACTAACATCTCTGCAGCCCCTTTGGTTCAAACTTTCTTTTTATCAGTGGCTACTGATCCTGCCCATCCAAGCGCAGTAGCTGAATGGGTTCAGATAACAAGAAGAACTTAGCGCAAAACTGGATGTGGTACCAGGTAACTAACCCAACCTGATTTCCTGCTGAAATCAATAAAGAACATGTCTGAAACAGCTGTAGTGAACCACAACACAGAACCCACCATAGGTTTGGATCTGGAGTTTGTAGTTGAAGTGGAATATGTGTAGTGAGTGTACCCCTTGTATGACTTTGATGATACATTATGTAGTCAGTAACTTGTGAATGTATACATAACTGGAAGTACATATCCAGATTTACTTTAGTAAGTATGTATATGTGTCGGTATACAGTGTTGGTACACAGGTGTTCTATCCCCGACTTTACCTTGGTGCTTTTACTATTTCAATACCTGATTCTTTTGAATCCTGAAAATTGTGTGTGTGTGTGTATGTGTGCGTGTGTGTGTGTGTGTGTGCATGTGTGTGTGTGTGTGTGTGGTGTGTGTGTGTGTGTGTGTGTGTGTGCGTGTGTGTGTTTGTGTGTGTGTGTCTTTGTGTTTGTCCCTCCACCGCCATCACTTGACAACTGATGCTGGTGTAATTATATCGCCATAAGTTAGCGGTTTGGCAAAAGAGACCAATAGAATGAGTTTTAGGCTTAAAAAATAAGTCCTGGAATCAATTTGTTTAGCAAAAACCCTTGAAGGTCCTGCTTCAGTATGGCCACAGTCAAATGAGTGGAAACAAGTAAAAGATAAAAGATAAAAGACCCAAAATCCTAATTTGGATTAAGTAGAGTTGATGAAACTCTGTTCAAATGAAGAAATGTTTTCTGTACCCAAGATTGATCCCAAATTATTTGAATGTTACCATGGTTACAGTTAGAAGAGAATGAAACTTAGATCAAATGATTAACACTAAAGTTTATTACAACAATACAAACCTTACACACATATATGCTCAGAGACATTCCATTATTATACTGTGCAAAGGCAGCAAGCTGGCAAAGTTGTTGGCATGCATTTGCATCTTTATGTTCTGAGTTCAAATTCCTCTGAGGTCGACTTTGCCTTTCATCCTTTCGGTGTCAATTACATAAGTACCAGTGGAGCACTGGGGTCAATGTAATTGACTATCCCCCGCTTTCCCCCGAATTTCAGGCCTTGTGCCTATAGTAGAAGGGATTATCATACTGTCTAAATGACATCCCTGTGTTGAGTATCATGTCACCTGGATTATCACACACACACACGCACAAACACACACATACCTTATTACCAGACATCAAATCCATTCCCCATTGCTTACTCCTAATCCACAGCAGCAGTAAGTGGAGGCGCAATGGCCCAGTGGTTAGGGCAGCAGACTCGCAGTTGGAGGATCGTGTTTTCGATTCACAGACCGGATGTTGTGTGTGTTTATTGAGCGAAAACACCAAAAGCTCCACAAGGCTCCGGCAGGGGTTGATGGCGAGCCCTGTTGTACTCTTTTGCTCCAACTTTCTCTCGTTCTTTCTTCCTGTTTCTTGTCCCCGACTTCCTACGCAACCGCTGAGCCTGGATGCGCATTCATCCATCCATCGATGCTCTCGGTGTTGGAGGTTGATCTGCTTCCTGTTCTGCGGGTCTTACAAATAGCAAAGGACCACATTTCGGACTGCTCCCATCTTGCGAGCTCTGGGACGAAGACCGTTCACACAACAGCAGCAACAACAACAACAGCAACAGCAGCAGCAGTAGCAGTGGCTTTATCTTGTATCTGAGAATTTAGTTTCTTCTTTGCTGAACCCTTTCTTTATGGTGATGATGTTGATGACTAATTAAACCAATTCTTGCATAGAAGAGTCAATAGCATCGACTGAAAGGTAATGTTGGTGGAGGACAAGGTTGATTCTGCTGAACCTATCTCTCTTAGTGCTTGGTTTTTTTCCTTATTTTCTTCTGGTGGCTTCAAAGCTTAATTTTAAATTTTTGGGTTGTTGCCCTTGCCTTTCCTCATCACAATTAATTTCGCAAATGATTTTTTTCCCGCTTTGTTGCATGTGTAATTTTAACTGATTAAATTTTTTTTCAGCTTGCTACATTAGTCCTTGCACCTCACGTACTTATTTAACTATTTGCTTTTTATCCTGTGGAAGGCTTTCCCATTATTCTGTTATATAACCATGTCTATTAATGTCTACTCATTCAAAATCTTTATATTTCTTAGTCATTTAAGGTTAGTGACTGGTAAAAAGTAGCAAGACAATACTTCACTGAGGAGGTCTAATAAGACTGAAACATTTCACAAGCTGTTACTGTACCCAAAATCAAATTCAATCTCCTCTGTGTGTCTCATTACATTTTAAATTAATTTGGATTTCAGAGTTGCCTCTCTTACCCTTCTTGACTACAATTGATTATTGGCGCTATTTATTTATTCATTTCCTTACAGTAAGTGTAAGTGATTAAACTGATTGAATTTTGGGACTTACTACATTATGTTCAAAACTCCTCTACTCAGACATATTCTTTACTAAAAATTAAGGTGGCAGGATAGCATGCTCTTTTTGTATTCAATATATCATGATGCTGTGTAGGAACAAACATGGAATGTCTCTCTCTTCATAACAATGTAAAGTTATAGATCAACTGAAAATCAATGAACGGTTTATACTATATTTGGTTACTAGGAAGTAATCAAAATTCATGTGTCCCCTTCCCAACTAACTCTCATTATTGCCTTTCTCTTTATTTTTGTTTACTTATATTACATTTTTATTAAATATGTATTTTGTTAGAAATTATTGTAACATTAATTCAGAAAAATTAAATTATTCAACATCATATTTATACTCATAGTTTTAAAATATTACAAAATGTGAATATTTAAGAAAGAAACAATTTCTAATCACGTAAAAACACCCATTACACTCTCGGAGTGGCTGGCATTAGGAAGGGCATCCAGCCATAGAAACCATGCTAAGTCAAACTGTAGTCTGGTGCAACCCCTCAGCTTACCAGCTTTGATCAAGCTGTCCAGCTCATGCCAGCATGGACAATTGATATTAAATGTTGATGATGATGATGATGATGATGTTCTTTAGTGATAAAGTGAGATGTTCGTGTAATCAGTATTTCTATGTTGAAGAAAGTGGATTAATGTGCCTTACTTAAAAAGATTCATAAGTAGATGAAATAAGTATTTATCTCATGATTAAAGAACTGGCAATTAATATTCTGTTGTTCAATCTATACTGCATCCTGTGCCCCACTTGACTGAGCAGTCAGGATTGGAAACAATTTCCTGTTGTAATTAGTGAAATTGCATTGTTTCATTTGCTTTCACAGTTGAATCTCTCTCTTCAGTTGCGCTGCTTTCATGGATTCCCATGACTCTCTGTTGCCATCCAATTCCATTATTAAGAATTTGCATTGTGAGCTTGAGTCATAGTAAATCTTTCATTAACCTATTACACAACCATGGATGCTGCCCCTATGGATGCATTGTAGTTACTCTCTTGATAGGGCTTGGTGATCCTGACCATTGGTCTTCTAGGATTCTTCCACTTAGCATCAATGTAAGAAGCACCATTGGCTCAGTTGATCTCTTTCACTACCCCTTCACAATCCCCCATACTGCCATCCCATGACTTCACCATATCCCTGGCAAGGTGGCTGAATGGGTGCTATACCTAGTCAAAGGGCAACCTGCAACTATACAGGGCACAATCATCACTCCATGAGGTATTTTCAAAACACCTGCATGCCTGGATATGCAGGTATAAAAAGTATGAATGTTATCTATAAGTCTTTATAGTTCATGGATACCTAACTGTGGCTCATTTACTGAGTTGTTGTGTGAAGAAGTAAACACGTTGGATTCCTAATTGAAGGACTATGTTCAAGCCTCACACAAATACAATCATGGGTTTTTCAAATAAGATACATTACAGTGTCTTTTTATAGTTGACCAAGCTGTGTGGTAACATCCATTTTACAGTAGACAACTTTCTAATTAGTAAACTAATTAGAAAGTTGTCAATTAAACCACTGTGATAGGACTGTTCCAAGAATTCGAGAAAGTTGTAAATTTGTAGATTCACTTAACCCAAGTTGTATGGAAAGGAATGGTTGTTTTCATAAAAAGGCACTTTGTGCTTTAACAGTTCCAATAACTTACAGGTGAACTTTCATTTCCATGTTGTGCTTAATTACCACAAAAGGCACAGTACAATAAGTTGTGTGTCACCCATGGGCGCAGTATAATGCAGGAATTGAATAATTTGTTTCAATGAAAAGAAATAATCATCCATCTAGAATTGAAACTATACTTAGATGATCGGAGGTTTCCTGCTCTTTGGTGGAGGGAGAATGTGGATGGTTGATTTGCTGTGGGCATAACTTTTACTTGTTAAAAGCATGAATGATAAAACTTCCTGTTTCTTCATACCTATAAATCTGAAGCTTTAAATTTGGACATCATTATTCTAGATCTTAAAATTTATATCAACCGAAATTCCTAAATGAATAAATATTGATTTTAATCTAACAAATCAATTAAACGTTAATAAAATCCCTTTCTTACTATTATTATTATTATTATTATTATTATCATCATCATCATCATCATCATCATTATTATTATTATTATTATTATTATTATTATTATTATTATTATTATTATTATTATCATCATCATTATTATTATTATTTCTTTCTGTCTGGAGTTAGAGTCTGTAAAACTGCCTAAGAAAGCTAAATATAACCAGACATATAGTTCACCTCTACACTAAGAAGTCTGTCAATCCACCACATGGTAACTGAAATAATTAAAATAATTGAAAAGAAACAAATAGTGAAAGTTGTGGCTATACCAAATCTACTGGCCATCATGCCTTACATTCCAACCATACACCATAGAGCAAGAAGGCTCTGATCATCTAAGTGTGATTTCAATTCTAGTTGGATGTTTATTCATTCCATACCAGCAGCTTATCTCCATCCTTGTATAACACTGTTCCCATTGATGAGATATTTACAAGTCAGGGAACAGTGCATGTGGCACTAATTAGATATCACATGGAGTTAACATACACTGTGATTTTTCCCTTTTATTACATCAACAAATATCTTTTGTTTTATTTCTTTTGAATAAATCTAGTATGATTGCTCGATAGGAAACAAAGTTGTTACAAAGTTCAAATTACACTCAAGTGTGTATGATAACATGTATTGTAATAAACTTTAAGTTTTTACAGGATATTCACAGCATGCAGTAGAGAAAATAAGGAATAAAAGACATGACATGAGCAGAGAATAAAATGCACATTTGTGTATATTTAAGTTAGTCTTCATTTATTTTTAGTTAGACTATGAGGTTGTAATGTGCCTCAGTATAAGCATCCAGTGGTGCACAGCCGATTGGTAAGTTGTATGAAACCTCAATAAGTGCTAAATGGCTTTTTTCCTTTTTCTTCTTTTGTTGTGATTTAATCCAAGAAGGGTAGCACCCATAACTGTTACACTGGATCTCCAAGACTTGTAGTGGTGGGGAAAGGAAATTACTGGAAAGCTAAAGTGCCTGACCTGAATGCTTACGCCAGATTGAACTCTGCTAAAAGTACCCAAGGGTCAGGTGTTGATATTAAACTGGATGACTTTCAATATGGAAACCAAAGCAAATACAGAAGCCAATAAGGCTTACTGAGATAAAGAAATATTTATAGAAACTAGGAATTAAATGTATTTACTCTCTGGAAGATTATTTTCATTCTGTTTTCAACACTACAAAAATCAAGTCTTTGAAAGGAGATCTGGGTCAGGGAAAGTCACCTGTCAAGGTGATTTAATTGGAAATTGTTAAGACAGAGAAAAATGAAGGTTTGTTTTGAATAATCATTAGTTTTTGTGTTGTCAGTATCATTACTGTGAATGTTTCCATTATTCTTTGTCTGCTTTTCCTAAATTCATGAAAGTATTAACTGAATTGATATGGCATCAATGTCCTAATTGTTGCTGTTTGTTCCTTCTTGAGCCATGCCGGGCTCATAAGGGCTGGTTTCCCGGTTTCATTGGCGTATAGGTTCCCCACCTGGATGGGATACCATTCCATCACAGGTGAGATGCTAGATGCAGGAGGAAAGAGTGAGAGAAAGTTGTGACAAAAGAGTCAGCAGAAGATTGCCATTACCTCCTGCCAGAACCACATGGTGTTTTGCTCATAAACACACACATCACCCGGTCTGAGATTTGAACCCTTGATCCCTCGATCACGAGTCCACTGCTCTAGCCATTAGGCCATGTGCCTCCGTTCTAATTATGTACTGATAATTTTACAACAGCTGTACAAGGCTCGTTATTTGTCAGACTAAAAGCATTCAAGTTTAATGAAGAAGTAACTGCAGTGGTGTGTGGAACTGTAGTATTGTTGCTCAATCTCCAAATTTAAAAGAACCACTCTTTCTACATATCTTTAGAACTTATCAACTTGTCTGACCTCTTTTGGATCAGACATAATCTTATTATTGCCATAGAGTAGAAGAAAGTTTGAAGTGTGCCAATCTAAGTTTGTTGTAGTCTTTTTATATGATTATTGTCTGTAATAGAACATGAAAATCACTAGTTCCCCTGTGAATGTGTTATCAATATTGTAATATCTTATATCACATCTTGGGAATAATAGTGCCATTGATCACAGGTTTTCGACAGATCAAGCATTGGATTATTTTTGAGGAGTGTGTGTAAAACTTGGGCAGAACAAATATCACATATATCAAAAAGACAGGCTTTCTCACACATGCTTACAACTTTCAATGATATACATCAGCAAAAGATATATGCTTACATAGACATATCTATCCACATGCATCCATACATATATACACATACGCATATGACTGGCTTCAGCACAATTTCCATTAACCAAATAATACCTTTCAAAGTATTGGTCACCCAACAGCCACAGGAAAAGACACCTACCTAAAGAAACATGCTGAAGGATAGTAGAATCAAATTCAGAATAACATGGTTATGAAATAAACTGTATAACCACACAGACTTATCTGTACAACATATATCAAAGAATGGTAACTGGTGCAATTAACTCTTGAATAGCTTGGTATGATGTTTGAGTATATCAATTAAACTTGACAAGCAAAGATTCACAGGAAGGATATTCCAATATTTAGGAGGATAGGAGGAAACTTTTGTCATGTGTTTTCATTTTAGAAATAATGTTATGTCTAGTGTAAGAATAGGTAACTCCTTAATGTGAAGGAGGTTTAAAATAGCATCAGGAGAAATACTGTGTACACATTTATAATCACTAAGAGACATCTGAACGATATTTTCTAATCAATATTAAGCCAAATGAAATTTTACATAGCAACCCTTGACATTCACATAATTTTACACATTGAATGTAAGATGGTATGTAACATTCTGATCATATAATTTATTAATGTTTGACCTACAATATCAACAAAGAATTATATTAGTTAGTCTGAAAGATTTTACAATGAAACAAAATCCTATTTACTTATGATAGTATTTAGTATGATAGTATTTAGATAATGATAGTATTTTCAGTAAATTTTTATTATTAAAATTCAGTAAAATTTAATTGGTAACCTAAAAATTATTGACAAAACAAAGAATTTTACTAATCCTAGTGATAAAGTCCTTTATATGAAAGAAGTCTTCAAAAGTTATGTAGCAAGAGGGATATTTCATTTAATGACTTTAATTTCTTTTGAATCTAGAGAAACCAGGTGGATGGAAAGCTATCCACTGATTAATTCCAAAAAGACATTCTACTCATTATTACTTAAAATATCTCACACAACCACCAACCCTTAACCTAGAAAAAGAAAAAGAACAGTAAAAGTACTTCGATAATCTGCTTGGCCTGCACAGGCTGAATAGAAAACTTTATGAAGATAACAAATTGATTTCAAATTTTGGCACAAGGCCAGCAATTTTGGGGAAGTGAATTAGTTGATCACATAGACCCCAGTACTTGACTGGTACTTATTTTATTGACCCTGAAAGGATGAAAGGCAATGTTGACCTCAGTGGGATTTAAGCTCAGGATGTAAGAACAGATGAAATACCTCTAAGTATTTTGCCTGGTTTGCTAATGATTCTGCCAGTTTGCTGTCTTGAAGACGTAATAAATTAATATAAAATATGTATTAATTAGCACAAACTAAAACAAAAAATAACAGTCCTAAGGAATTGGGGAAAATAATTTCCAATGAGGTTTTAATGTGTCTGACCTTTGAGAAAAGAAGAAATCATTTCAATACAAAATTGCCAACATCTGTAACAATATGTGGAATATCCAATTGTGTATGTTGATTGAGAGTATCAAAAGAAGAGAAATAAACAATCAATAAGAAGAACTACATTGTGTTTGTTATCAATAGGAAAGCATTGCGTCATTTATGGATTTTAGCAGAAAGATTTAGTATGGCAATACTTCTTTTGACTGCATTTCTTCTT
This sequence comes from Octopus sinensis, assembly GCF_006345805.1. NCBI lineage: Eukaryota > Metazoa > Mollusca > Cephalopoda > Octopoda > Octopodidae > Octopus > Octopus sinensis. Next base: position 17,099,834 of record NC_043009.1, on the reverse strand, counting down.
GAAGCACAAACCATTAACAGTTCTGTTCAACACAATCGTTTTATAGTCATATTCAATATATACATTCATTAACAGTCCCATTCAGCACATAATATTGAACACACAAACCATTAACATTGATATTCAACATACAAATCTTTAACAGACGTTCAACATAGAAACCATTAACATTCATATTTAACACACAATATTTAAGTCATATTCAACACACTAACCATTAACGGTTTATACTAAACATACAATTCATTAACAGTTATATTTAACACATAAAAAAATTAACAGTCTTTATTCAACACAAAACTCATTTTACAGTCGTATTTAACACATAAAAATTTAGTTATCCTCTAAACAAAAAATTCAAGCTATCATTTTCAGTATACAAATAATCTAACAATATTTAACAAACAAATAATTTTACAGCCATATTTAACACACAAAATCTTAAAAAAACATTTAGTCATAATCAACAGAAAAATCATTACCAATCATACAGTCATTAGCAGCCGTATTCAACACACAAACCATTAACATATTCAGCAGTTTTATTTAATAGCGCATCAGAGCACATCAGTACACATGTCAATGATTCAGCTCTCTGCAGAGCTAGTCGAAGGTATTGGTCACTCAGGCAATCATCAGAGACATCAGGCCATGTCACACTTACTCAGGGTTTAATAACAAATATAAAGAGAAAGTAATAAAATAAAATAATTTATTCCTACATTTTCAGTTTTAACTTGTGTGAAATTTTACCCAATTATACTCATAAGAGCACTGAAATTCAGTTAGCCAGGGGTCAGCTATAGCTCTCTCTCTCTCTCTCTCCCTCTCTATTTATCCATTTATCTATCTCTTTCCCTCCTCCCACCCTCTTTCATCCTCTTTCACTCCTCTCACCCTCTCTCATCCTCTCTCTTTCTCTCACCTTCTCTCTCTCCCTTTCTCCTTTCTCTCCCACTTTCTCTCTCTCCATCTCTTGCCCCCTCTCTCTCCCTCTATGACCCCCCTCTCGCGCGCTATCTATCTATCTATCTATCTATCCCCTTCCCTCCCTCCCACCCTCTCATTCCTGCTTTCATCCTCTTTCACTCCTCTCACCCTCTGCTCCCTCTCTCACCCTCTCTCTCTCCCTTTCTCCTTTCTCTCCCACTTTCTCCCTCTCTTATCCTCTCTCTATCCATCTATTGCTCTCTCTCTCCCTCTATGATCTCTCCCCCCTCTCTCTCCATCACAAATTTTATAAAAGTTATCTCTGATAATATTGTCATGGCATCTTCACAACTACAACATAGTCAAATCAGTGCTAGAAAGGCCACACTTTCCCTTGAAAGGTTCAAAAACACTTTCACTCTGAAAAGTTACTAATCCTTATTACAAATATTGCTCATGTCTAAATTGCTACCACTGCCATACGTACAAGCGTTCTAAATTAGCAAATCTTAATACCGAAACTCTACAACTGTTACCCTACTGACTTGCCCTAGTCTCTCTCTCTATTTCTCTCTACCAATACTACAATTGGTTCCGGCACCTCTTAACTAACAGTCTGTTTCCCCTCTGTTACATCTACCACAAAAACAAACATCTTTCTTCTCATCACATATAGCATTTTACTCAGTAATTCTATACTAAAAATATTTCCTCAGTTCCTTTTCCCAGATCTGTAATTCTGTGAAATCTATCTATTCTCACATTTTCTAATCATGCAACACCTATTACTTTATAGAATTCCTCCTGGTTCACATTTTCTCAAAACATGCAAAACTTAAAACTGAATGCTTATCATATTGACTCACAAATCATATCAACCTTACTGAGCCTGTTGACCTCCTAGTACCATTAACATTAACTTTACTCACCTTACTAATCCATTAACCTCACTAAACCCATTGGCCTCAATAATCTCATTAACCTTGCTAATACCATTGACATGACTAATCCCATTGGCCTTTTTAATTCCACTGGCCTCACTAATCCCAGTAGCATCACTAATCCCAGTAGCCTCTCTAATCCCATTAATCCAATGATCCCATTGGTCTCACTAATCCCAGTAGCCTCACTAATCCCAGTACCCTCACTAATCCCAGTACCCTCACTAATCCCAGTACCCTCACTAATCCCATTGGTCTCACTAATCCCATTAACCTCACTAATCCCATTGACCTCACTAATCCCATGAGCTTCATTAATCCCATGGATTGTGGTAATCCCATTGACCTCACCACTATGAGTGAACCTACAAAGGCTATAACTGCTTTCTATTTTACTTATAACTAAATGATTTTTAAAACATCTTAATCTCCTAGCCAAGCCATGTTTTCTTGGAATATGGCTACATTTGTAGACTCTTTGAATGTGTCAACACATCCAGCAGATTCTGACATATTAACATGTGAGGAGGTGGGTGGGTCAGTCAGATGGACATATATTGATATCAGAATTTTTCAAACCTCCTTATCAATAAGTCAAAGTCTCTGAGTTTAGTATTGTTCTTGAAGGAACAATTCACATTAAAACTAGAATTATTGATTCCAATGTGGTGTCTATCAATACCAAGCATTCTGTTGCTACACCTTACTATTGAATTTCTGGTTTTATCAGTTTTCTTCATAAAATAAAATAAATGAAGATTAATTGACAAGAACGTTAGGGTCACCAAACTCAGGATTAATATTCTGATTGCTCTCATTCTCCTATACTCTGTCTCTTAGGTTGAAGAGGTTTAAGTTAGATTTGGATTAAAATAGTAGGAAGTTATATGGTAAGACACTTATTCCAAATATATTTGTAAGTGTTTCTGACACCGTTTATGTTGTAGTAATCAAAACATGACCATCTGTGTTTTAGATATCAATGAATGTGAGAAGAAAAATGCTAGCTGCCAACATACATGCGTCAATTCGAAGGGGAGTTATTTCTGCAAATGTAAAGCTGGCTTCACTCTCAATCCTGATGGATATTCATGTAAAGGTAAATAAACTGATTCTCTGTTAAGTTTATTCGTATTCTTTTATCTTGTTTGACTAAGAATATATATCTATGAGGAAATATTTAAAACCTATTTAGATTTTTTTTACTATGTAAAGTGTTGAACATATTTGCTCTTTTAATTGAATTTCAAAATCAAATCGTTAAAATAAAATGCAGAGTTTCAGAAATTGTTATGAAATATAAGCGCAGGAGTGGCTGTGTGGTAAGTAGCTTGTCTACCAACCATATGGTTCCGGGTTCAGTCCCACTGCGTGGCACCTTGGTCAAGTGTCTTCTACTATAGCCTCGGGCCGACCAAAGCCTTGTGAGTGGATTTGGTAGACGGAAACTGAAAGAAGCCCGTCGTATATATGTATATATATATATATATATATATATATATATATATGCGTGTGTGTGTGTTTGTGTGTCTGTGTTTGTCCCCCTAGTGTTTATGTCCCTGTTACTTAGCAGTTCGGCAAAAGAGACCGATAGAATAAGTACTGGGCTTACAAAAGAATAAGTCCCGGGATCGAGTTGCTCGATTAAAGGTGGTGCTCCAGCATGGCCGCAGTCAAATGACTGAAACAAGTAAAAGAGTAAAAGAATAAATCTTTTTTGATATTTCTGAAATATTTCATATTGTTCAGTTTAAAATTGGAGATAAAGTTTTAAAAATAATCATTGAATCCCCAAACATTTTATATAGCTAATGCTTTTCAGAGTGGTATGGAATAACACGTAATCTTATTGCCCTAATGGAGCAAATGGGAAGCCTCTACAAACTTGGTTAAGGGGTTATAAATAACAACTAAGTCTCCCTCAAATCACTTCTTAAGAAAACAGATGGCAGTTATGGCTGAGGCGTTATCGTTCATAAGTCTGTTGAATCAGGGTTTACTTGGAACTAAACAACAACAACAATAGTTCCTTCCATATGATACCTGTGACAGCGGTGTAGTTGGGGAGGAGGTGAGATGGGCTCCTTGCCACTGCTAAGTGACACTTTCATGGGGGTAACACTTTTTGATTTGCTGTATTAAGGTCCCTGAAGGTGGGTGGGGGGCATAAATTCAAGGACTGATCCAGGTGGCACACTCTAGCAATGCTACTGATTGAGGGCCATATTCTCCATTGACAACATATTCAATGTTGCTTGATTACTACTGGAGTTCTACAAATTTCAATAAATAAAAGCAAAGAATTCAATACTGAAACGAAACATTAATTATGTAAACTAACCATCTTGAATATGTTTAAATATTTTTTTTCCACAGCTAAATTCTGTGACAAGTTTCAAGTACCAGAAAATGCTATTGTCAAAAATCAGAGATGCTTAAAGGACCCTTTAATGAAACTAGGTAGTCGCTGTCAAGTAAAATGTCACAAAGGTTTCCGTTTGCCTGTATCTTCAACTTTTAGGTGTTTAAAAGATGGTTCATGGTCAAAGAAAAACGTCTCATGTGAAGGTAAATTATATTTTCTTGTTTCTCAGATTTCATATTTGATTTAAGATTATGTATTATGCTACCGAGATTTTACACTTAAACTGCTATCATATTCTACAATCAGTAATCCTTATATTGACATCTGCTGTTGAAATAAGATAATTTATGCCAAATGTCATCATCATTTTGTTATATCAATCTAGTCTTATTATAAAGATATCCTATATGATATACCATTATGCTTTTATGCTATGTAAAATCTTTGTGGAAAGCGACACCATACATATTATTCAAAGATGCTCAACCTATTTTGTGTTATGTTGTGCACATGAAAAGAATTCAAAGTTTTCTTCTATCAGACTTGTTCCCCGCAGTATATGTTGAGTGGCTTCAATTCCGTCTCCGATATTCTTCTATCTGAATGTTAATAACTCTACTTGCTATTATTTATAACCATACTCACTTTCAAGCAGGTAATATCACCCATCACTTCTTAAACTTTCAGTTAAAGGGTTATTTATTTTTAAGAAGTGAGTCTTCTTTATAAACATTATCTGATGAGCAAATGATAACCCAGTCTCACTGAGAAGCACCTATACGTCATCATATATATTACTAAACATATCACTACTCTCTTTATTTAGGAACAATAAGTAAATAAAACCTTCAATCTTTCCAAATGACAAGTTTAACAATCTTTGATGATCTTTCTTTTATTGGATTTGTCTGAAGGAAAGTGCTGTAGCCATAACTCTTGCAGACTCTGAAACAATCAACATCAACACAATCACACATCTTTAACATTGATTTCAAATTTTGGCACAAGGCCTGCAATTTTAGGGGAAGGGGTAAATTGATTACATCAACCCCAGTGTTCAACTGGTACATAATTTATTGACCTTGAAAGGATGAAAGGTAAAGTCGACCATCACAGAATTTAAACTCAGAATATGAAGATGGATGCAATGCTGCTAAGCATTTCGCTTGGTGTGCGAAGGATTCTGCAAGCTCCCCACCTTCACTACATCTTGAACATTTGGCAACCACTCATGTACGACATGAATACATCACTACCACATAACTATAACATTTACAAAACTGCATCCAAAGGGAGAAATAGTTCAATTTTTAAACAACTGCCAATCCCCTCCATAGGTTAAAGGTGATTCCCTATTGTAAATCACACCTAACCTATGGAGGGGACAGGCAGTTGTTTAACAACTGTACTGTTCATATATCAGTACTCTAATATAAAAGAGAGTACTGTTCATTTACTTTGGACAGCTCAACAGCTGCACAAATTGGTATTGCAGATTGCATCATAAACAGAAAACTGTTTTTAAAATTTAAAACATATTAATCTGCTATCACCACTTGCTTACAGACATGTTGTATATTTTCTTTCTCTCTTCTGTGATTCCCACAATGGTTCATTTTACTCAGAATTAGAAAACTATATTCACCATACACTCAACCCCCTTCCTTAGTTCCTTTTATCCTCTATACCCTGTCTCATTCCTTGAACTGGCATTTTATCCTTGCTCACATTTTCATCAGTCATCAATGTGGTTGAACCTGGAAATCAGCTTCACTATTTTACTGCTGCTTCACTTAAGACTTCATATTTAAAAAAAAAAAGGTTCTACCATATAATAACAGGATATTTGTATTTGAAGTTTATGGTATATTATGACACTAAGCAATTCTTATATCAATTACCACATTACAGTTAAACCATCATCTTACACCGTTATATATCCCTAAATAATTAGCCATACCAGTTAGATCTAGCTTTTACATAGAGAGAGAGAGGAGGAGGGAAGGCATTGTCTATAACCTTGATGGCCCCTCTCACCCTAATGCGATTGATGCTGTTTGAAATGAACATTTGTAGGGTGATGTCTATAGGAAACAGGTGAGTTGGGTTATATTTCTAGAAAATTGTAATTATGGGGAAGAAAAATTGAGTGAAGAATATTTTTGAAGGATCTTTTTAAGTGATTCCAGTAAAGGAGATAGTGGAAAGAGATGTATGAAAGGATGGTGGAAATGTAGTGCGGCTGTCTAGTTTAAAAAACAAGGTTATCTTAGAAGAAGCAGAGAGAGAGAAAGTGAACAATGCAGCTATGAATAGTTGAAACATGGTGATTGAGTACATGCCAGATGGCCTAATGACTTGCTTTTGGATTTAGTCTGGGATACAGATGTGTTTAGCAGTATTTCTATCCTGGAACACCATTGAAGGCTTTGCTGTTTTCAAATGCTGTAGCTTTGCTTTTACAGTTTTGAGAACAAGGTAGGAGATATATGCCTCCTGTTGATCTGTCTCTATGAAGCCATTCCAGGGTACACTACGGATGAAGAAAGATGATGACAAATGTGATTGTTAACCAAGTTCATCATTTTTGAGATGCTGGAAGAGATTTAGTTAATAGAGTTAAAGAGGTCATCAGTTTGGAGATGGAATGGATTGATATGTGTTTCCAAAGATTGAGTTTGATGTCTGTAGAAGAAGTGTGTGGAGAGAAAGATTTAAGAGTTTGATGATTATGAGCACAGGTGTGGCTGTGTGGTAAGAAGCTTGGTTCTCAACCATATAGTTCCAGGTTCAGTCCCTCTGTGTGGCACTTTGAAAATTAGATTGTTTGTCTCCACAGATGAGACAGTTAAAAATAATAATAATGAAATTATTGTATACAGTGCTCAGGTGCACCACAACTTGTCAAAAAGTGCATATAAAGTATATGCAGTAATGTACAAATGTCTGGAAAGTGAACAGAATATGAGTCGGATACATGCTTGCGTGTGTATGGAGGCGGGGGAAAATCAGGTGTAGTGTTGGCGAATCTCAGGAAGCATGGGAGGTTTGAAGTATGCAGTGCTCCAACAACTAACAACTGATGCCAGCAGTTTGTTCCATGCTTCAGCAACTCTTAGCGTGTTTCCGAAAGTCATGGGAGCTGTGTTGTTTTCTGACTTTGTAAACATGTCCACGGGTGTTAGACAAGTGGAGTTTGAAGAGGTGTTCAGAGTTATTGTTTGTAAGATGGTTAATAGTTTTATGGGTGTCTTCCAAGTCAGCTGCCAGATGTCGGAGTTTCAATGTGTCCAGGCCCAGGGAAGTAAGGCGTTCAGAATATAGCAAATGCCTGATGGAGGGTATTCTCTTGGTTGCACGTCGCTGAACAGCTTCCAGACTATTAATATCCTGGGCAAGATAGGGGTTCCAGACTGGTGATGCAAATTCCAGGTGAGGTCATACCATAGCTATATAAAGCCGCAGATAGATAGCCGGAGAGCGGCTCACAAAGGACTTGGTGAGTGATGCCAAGATACCCTCAGCCTTCTTGACAATTTTAGCGATGTGTTTTGTCCAACGCAAATCGCTGTCGACAATAACTCCCAGGTTTTGTAATACAGTTCTGAAAGTTGAACCTTCACCAAAAAAGCTTGAAAACAGATGACTGCAACACAAAAAGGTTAACTGTGGCTCAGAATGTTCTATGGAGAGCTCATTTAACCAACGTACAGCTTTATCAGGATCTACCTAAAGTGACTAAGAAGATTCAGCAGAGAAGAATAAGAATTGCTGGTCATAGTGTCAGGTACCCAGGAGAAGCAGTGTGTCAACTGGTGTTATGGTAACCAGTTGAAAGAAGAATCGACAAGGGAAGAAAACATCTAACCTCTGAAGACAACAGTCCAATGGCAAATACTGATGAATGAAGAACATGTATAGGGAACCATGAGGAATGACATGCTTGTGTGAAATCACTGCAAGTATCCAGGAAGATGGACAAACTAAACAAAAAACTAGCTTGGGCAAGTGTCTCCTACTATAGCCTCAGGCCAACCAAAGCCTTGTGAGTGGATTCGACAGATGGAAACTGAAAGAAGCCCATCATATATATCTATATCTATGTGTGGGTGTCTTTGTGTTTGCCTCACCACCACTGCTTGACAACCAGTGTTGGTGTGTTTATGTCCCTGTAACCTAGCAGTTCAGCTAAAGATGTTAGTAGAATAAGTAACAGGCTTGAAATTAAGTATTGGGGTCAATTCATTCCACTAAAACGAATTCTTCACGGTGGTACCCAGCAAGATAAAAGAAAGATAGGGGCTACCTCTGAAGTACACTGTTTTAGGATGGATAATGGAAAAGGTGCCATCAAGGTTTGCTACTTTGTTTGGACGGCATGCTTGGAGGGCTTCTCAAATGTAGAGATTGTGTCTATGCAGCTGTGAGACTGGAAGTAAGAAGGAGAGTTTCAGAAAAATTCTGCTGAATATGTTGTGTATAGAGTGAGAGGTGAAGGAAATGACATATTTGAGGTTTTTCATTTGACTGCTACAAATAGAAAAAGAGATTTTACAGAGATTTTCAGCAAATATATATTTTGCATCTTTATCTTTCATTTACTTGTACTGGGACACAGCCTTGAATTTTATTGGAAATTATCAACCCAAGTACTTATTTCTTTGTTGTAAAGTATGGTACTTATTCTATTGGTCTCTTATGCTAAACTCTTAAGTTATTGGGATGTAAACACACCAACACCATTTGTCAAGCAGTGGTGAGACACACACACACACACATTCACACACACACACATACACACACACACACACACCACACACACACACACACACACACACACACAACACTCACACACACACATATATGATTGACTTCATCAGCACCTGCAGAAGTTATGCAAATTTAAGCCATTGGTCCATTTCATATATTTCCCTTGGCTTTTTGTAATTAAGCAAATTAAACTAGCAACAAAAAAAAAATCTGTAAATTTGACTATGGTGGGATTTCACTTGACAGAAAGCCAGAACAAATACCACAAGGTATTCTGTTCAATGCCTAAACCACCAGAAGACAGAAACCTACTTCTATTAGGAAAATAACCTTCATGGTGTTTAGAAAAAAGGTAGATAGGAACTCCTAAAAGTGTATCCACTTTAAGTAGGATCACAGACAAGCCAACAAAGAAGGAGTACTTTACATGCAGCAAGTGCATAGAGGAAGTAACAACTGAGAGCACTTGCATTCTAGATTCAAGCTAATGCCCAGATAGTTCTCTACAAGTTGTTGATAGCTTCTGTTATCAATTCTGTTCAATACCTAAACCACTCTCTTACTCTTTTACTTGTTTCAGTCATTTGATTGTGGCCATGTTAGAGCACCACCTTAAACGGTTTTTAGTCAAAGAAATCGACCACAGGACTTATTCTTTGTAAGCCTAGTACTTATTCTATCAGCCGCATTTGCTGAACTGCTAAGTTACAGGGATTTAAACACACCAACATTGGTTGTCAAGTAATGGTGGCAAGACAAACACAGACACAAAGACATACACACATAAATATATGCATATATATATATGATGAGCTTCTTTCAGTTTCCGTCTATCAAATCCACTCACAAGGCTTTGGTCAACCCAAGTCTATAACAGAAGACATTTATGCAAGGTGCCACGCTGTGGGATTGAAACTAGAACCATGTGGTTGGGAACCAAGCTTCTTACCACACAGCCACACCTGCACCTATGTTAAATTTCTTGAAATTATTTGTTTTTTCTTTCAGAGTTTCTAACAATTACCGCTAGGAGTTTTTCTTTCTCCAACTAAATGACTGATTTAAATTTATTTGACAATTCAGTATATTACCATCTACCTGACATGCTGAGATATATTTATCTATATTTATCTATCTGCATGTGTGTCAATGTGTACATGTATGTGTTGCATGTGTGTGTTTAAGCATTTGTACATTCATGTGCAAGTGTGTATGTATGTGGAGGGTGGAGGCACGTGTGTGTGTATGGGGGCACGCGTGTGTATGTATGTGTGTGTGTGTATGTATGTATGTGTGTGCACGCATTCATGGAGTGAAGTAAAACAGGTGGAACAGGAAGGTGTCGTACCAATGATTAGTGTGACCATATCAGTGGGAAAGGTGATGGATTAGAGAGGGGAAACTACAGAGATGTTACACTATTAGACCAGATTATGAAGGTTGCAGATTAGACCAGATTATGAAGGCTGCAGACAGAGTTATAGCAGAATTGATTAGAAAGATATTTCTCACAGAGAATTTGCAGTTTGGTTTTGTACCAGACAAGTATTACTGAAGCTAGCCAGACTTTTGTTGACCTAAAGGTCCTTGATAGGGTTTCCCTGCCCACTAAATGGCTTGTGTAAGCTGTGCTTGCCATATTTGAAGGTGCAGTCAATAAGATGAGGGTCAGTGATAAGTATAGTGTTAAATTCAGAGTGAAGATGAGGATACACCAGGGCTCAGTCCTCAGCCTCCTTCCATTTAATATGGTTCTCCAAGCCATATCAGAGAAGTTTAAATCATGACTGCCCATAGGAATTTCTTTATGCTGATGATCTAACTCTTATAGCTGAATCTTTGTAGACTTAGAAAAGAAATTCCAGATGTGGAGACAAAACTTGGAATGAAGGTACTTCAAAGTGAATCTAGCAAAAACTAATGCATTGGTAAGTAGAAAAGAAGACAGAAACCTGCTTCTATCAGGAAAATAACCTTCATGGTGTCTGGAAAAAAGGTAGGAACTCCTAAAAGTGAATCCACTTTAAGCTGTGAAAATATAAGAGAGATAGTGGGATCACAGATAGGTCAACAAAAAAGGAACACTTTACATGCAGCAAGTGCATAGAGGAAGTAAGATCTGAGAGCACTTGCATTATAGATTCAAGCTAATGCCCAGATAGTTCTCTACAAGTTGTTGATAGCTTCTGTTATCAATGTAGCGTAGTTAGTGAGGTGGGTGGTTGAGAACATAGAAATCAGAGTAAGAACTAACAGAAGGTCTACATCAGCATGAAAGGCAGATAGTATGTTGCATGTGTGCAAAATATAATGCTACATGATGGGGAATGTGGGTTTTGGATGCACAAGATCAGCAAAGGCTAGTAAGAATATGTATCCCTATTGTGCACTTTGGTCAGCTGTCTTCTAATATAGCCTTGGGCTGACCAAATTCTTGTGAGAGGATTTGGTAGACAAAAACCGAAAGAAGCCTGTCATATATATATGTATATATTGGTCTTTGTGTTTGCATTTGTTTCCCACTACCACTTGACAACTGGCGTTGATATGTTTATGTCCCTGTAACTTAGTGGTTTGGCAAAAGAGACTGATAGAATAAGTACTAGGCTTATAAAAATAAGTCCTGTGTTCGATTTCCTCAACTAAAACCCTTCAAGACAGTGCCCCAGTATGGCCACAATCAAATTACTGAAACAGATATGAAGAATTAGGTGTAGTGTGCAAAAGAGAAGACTGCATTGGTATGGGCATTAACGTAGATGGAGGAGGATAGTTGTATAAATATGTACTGTGTAGTTGAAATATATGTGGAGGCACATGGCCTAGTGGTTAGAGCAGTGGACTTGTGGTCAAGGGATTGTGGGTTCAAATCTCAGACCAGGCGATGTGTGTGTTTATGAGTGAAACACCTAAGCTCCACGCGGTTCCGGCAGAAGGTAATGGCAAACTTCTGCTGACTCTTTTGCCACAACTTTTTCTCACTCTTTCCTCCTGCATCATGCAGCTCACCTAGGATGGACTGGCGTCCCTCCAGTTGGGGAACCTATACGCCAAGGAAACTGGGAAACCGGCCCTAAGAACCAGGTGTGGCTTGAGAAGGAACAAACAACAGCTTGAAATATAGGGAAGAGGGAGACTTAAAATGACTTCTTTTCTACAGGCTCACTGGCTAATCAAGATACGAGGATTTGTTCTGGCACTGTTTTACAATAAAACATTGATGAGGAGATGAGTTGCTGCTCCAAAAGCCAATATCAGTTTCTCTCGTGGTAACTACTACAGTATAGTTTGTTCTAACAGAATATCCATGTTTAAGTGGGGATAAATTGGGAAGAAGTTGTGGAGGTAGAAGAGCAGAAGCTGTTACACCTCATGAAGTATATAGCAAAGGACAACATCAACTGACAGTATGATGGATTAGAGAAGACATGCCCACCTGCCCAAGCATGGTGAAACAGGCATAAAAATTTATATTATATATATGTTTATATACATGTATATATATATATATATAATATATATATATATATATTATATATATATATATACACATATATATATATATATATATGTATATATATATATATATATATAATATATATATATATATACATATACATATATATGTGTGTGTGTGTGTGTATATATACACACACACATGCATATATAGGCATGCATTACTAGACTTATGTATGAGTGTAACTTGTGCACATAAGTATAAGTGTACAGCTGTCAACTGTCTACTCTACATCATTGACTCCTTGATAGCCTCTGAACCCTTTAACACCCATATATATTTGCTCCTCTAGCTCTTTTTTGCATCTCTCATTTCTATTACTCATCCATTTATTGCCCATACCAGTCACTCATGTCCTTGTCACTCCTCTCTTATCTGCTCCCTGCCACCTATATGCCTCTATTATTAATATTTCACTCACTTCTTCCTGGTATCAGTGGTTCTATTCTGACTTAGGATGATAGTAGTTCTCACTACTGTTTTCACATGTATTATCTCACACACACACACACACACACACACACACACCCTCTCTATCTTTCTCTCTCCAAATAGGATAGCTATGTATTTCTTCGACAGCATCACACCTGCCTCTATCCCCTATTATACTGTAACCTTTCATCAACAGATGCAAAACCACCTCCCTCAATACAATTGCCCCCCCCCCCTGGTCAAGATCTCTTTGTCTTGCAAGTTACTTGGTGACCCTGCTGGTGCTGGTGCTATGTAAAAGGGAAAATATCCACTCTGTAAAATGGCTGGTGTTAGGAAGGGTATCCAGTCACAGAGACCAAATCAGTGGTGCTAGGCACTGTCCTCTGGCTTGCCAACTCCTGTTAAACATTCTAACCCATACCAGCATAAAAAAATGGATCTTAAATGAAGATCCTGTTGATGATATAAACACAGACTGTCAAAGCAACATCTTTGAATTTCGTTATAGCCTTACACCCCTCTAACACACTTATCATTCACCTTTCAGTTTGTCTATCACTTGCTCTTCTTGTTTCATATTTGTATACATGCTCACTCACACGCATACACACAGGTCTCTCACCTTCATCACTACCACAATTTTTTATGTTCAATTCACTGTACTTGCAGAGGAAGTTGGCTCTTCTCCAGCACTCTCTGTTGCCACCTAACATCATTCTTTGTCCTTTCTTTGTCAGGTGCAACATTTTGCAATTTTCCTCTCTTTGTCCTAAGCTTTCAATGGACTCAATTCAGTTTAATCACACAGGATTTTTCATACAGATATCCTCCTCTATATGTATCACATGTCTGTATTAGCACAGGTGGCGGACTGGCAGAATCATTAGCACGCCGGGCGAAATGCTTAGCGGTATTTCGTCTGCTGTATGTTCTGAGTTCAAATTCCGCCGAGGTCGACTTTGCCTTTCATCCCTTCAGGGTCGATAAATAAAGTACCAGTTATGAACTGGGATCGATATAATCGACTTAATCCATTTGTCCCCTCTATGTTTAGCCCCTTGTGGGCAATAAAGAAATATGTATTAGCACAGGCTTCTCTCTTGCACACAGTATCTTATTCCTCTTCTATCCAGTTTTCCACTCAACTCATCTGCACTCTTGTTATTCATCCATATCAACATTACACATCACATGGTTCATTCACACTTGCCTGGGTGTATGGGAGCAGGATACATGTTTCTCGCTATCCTTTATGTGATAGTATTTATAACATGAGTTTTTGTAAAATTCTAGATATCAATGAATGTGAGAAGAATAATAAATGTGACCACCAGTGTATCAATACTCCGGGCAGCTATTTCTGTAAATGTGACAAAGGTTACACTCTTGATTCAAAAGGACATTCTTGTAAAGGTAAGTTAACATGTGTATTCATTCTAATAGGGATTTTTAACCAATGAAGAATTTTTGCTACTTGGTGGAGAAAAACCCTATTTTCAAAGCTTCACACAGTTGCACAAATTTACTCTGGCACTCCATCGGTTACGACAATGAGGGTTCCAGTTGATCTGATAAATGGAACAGCCTGCTCGTGACATTAACAAGCAAATGGTGGAGCACTCCACAGACATACATACACAGAATGTGATATGGTTGGCCCTTTGAAATATGGCTACAACTCATTTTTGCCAGCTGAGTCAAGTGGAGCGATGTACAATAATGTCTTGCTCAAGGACACAATACCAGGTATCAAACTCATGAACTAGAAATAGTAACCAAAATACTCTAACCACTTGGCCAGATGCCTTCACAAACTTACAATCTATTATACTAATTTATGTGCTATGCATTGTTAGGCATAAATACTTTTTAGTATTCATAAATGTAGAATGCTTTGAGATTAAGAAGTGAAATAAAAAAACATGTTTATGATGTGGGATAATGCAAAATATGTATGCATATGTATTTAATGATTGCATCGTTAAAATGGTGGGCTTTTGACCAACTGAAAACGAGTCCAAATCATGTTACAGCTATTGTTTTATGCCTTTTAGCTAGCCACACCAATACTTTACCGTAACATATGCATTTCCCTATTAAATTCCTTCCTCCAACAGAATGTGAATGGTAAAATTAAAAAAGAAAAGGCAAAAAAAGAAAAGCAATTTAATTCATCCCAATATGTGTTACATATTGGGAGGAAACTGGAATATTATTGAGTGTGTGTGTGTGTGTGCTAATTAGCATTACTAACTTCAGTTTCATATACACAGTTAAATGGGGCTAATATAGTGAAATTCCCCACTAACATTTTTTAATCAGTCAAAATGACAGCAATTATAAAATGGAAAATCATTAATGTTAATGATAATTCTTGTCAATAAACACAAAAGAGAAAGCCCTAAAATTCAAATTAATTAACAACTGAACTGAGACACACATTGAGGAGTGAGTTTGATCTTTGGTAGCATGGTGCTAACTCTTGACATGCTTGTCTTATTAGAGCTCCTCAACAAAAATATAGTCTTTTCCTGTTCTTGCCAGATCTTAAATATAAAGGATTTGGGTGAATAAATGATGATAGGTTTGGTAACGTAAGAGTGACTGAGGGAAATCTTTGAGGGATACCCACATGAAGATTAACTCATTAAATTGTTGCTTAGAAGCTTAACAATTCAATATCTTGGATATGTTAGCACCAACATAACTATTTAGTCTTCATGCAAAAGTTATGTCTGGGTAATTTCTCTTAGTTACTCTGTTTTATACTAACTACCATAATTCTTTCAACTACTTTCACTATGATGTCTGTTTTCTTGAGACCTTCATAATTGCCTTAGTAATTAGCAATGATATTGCTATGCTAGTCACTGGAGATAACACCTTTTTTCACTATATAATTAACTGAGTAAATAGTATAGAACCTATATAGCCTGATGCTTTTAATATCTTGGCAGCTATCCCTGATGATTTTGTAGCTTTCCCAGACTTCAAACAATCAATTCTGAGATTGTAATAAATTAAAAATTGCAAAATATTTGTTCTGTTTTCTTTCAAAAGCTGAATATTGTGAAACTTTCCATGCTCCTGTAAACGCTGATGTGAAATACAAAGCCTGTTTAAAGAACCAGACATTACAGATTGGAACCAAATGTCCAATTAAATGTCACAAAGGTTTTCATTTGGATGGCTCCTCAACCCTAAGGTGCCTTAAAAATGGTTCCTGGTCTAGAAATAATGTCACCTGTGAAGGTAAGTAGATTGAAGGTTATGACATAAACATTAGAAAAGAGTGTATTCATTTTAAACAGCTTAAGTCACATAAATCAGAAAATTTCCATGATTTATTGCTAAACCAGTATAAACTTCATTATATAATTTACTCAGTTTGTATGAATATATAAGTGTGTAAGTATTTGTGTGTTTGTGCATGTTATATTTTTGCATATATGTGCACATGTGCGTAAGTACTTTTTGATGGATAATTATACATGAAGCTCCATATGTTTTTTGTCAACAATATGCACTGTGATGCCAAGTTAACCCTTTAGCATTTAAACTGGTCATATCCAGCCAAAATATTCTACCTGTTTTTTGTTTTGTTTTTGTCCAAACTGGCCTGATCTGTCTACTCACATCTACCCTACAATGTCATTCTAAAAGAAATGAACACCCACATCATTGATTATGCATGACTAATTCAGTACAATGTAAACGAATAAGTATTACATTTGACAAAGTAATCTAAATGCTAGAGGATGAAATTAAATCTTTTATGACTTCCTTGATTTGGTAAGTTACTCAGCTTAACAGCTGTTTCATAGCCATTACAGTTCAGGATATATACTCCAAGCAGAATCTATCAAGTTCCAAATAGGATAGAATGGTCTCTAGTGCACAGGCCTAAGGTCAACCTGACAGATTCCAAAATAGTTGTTAGAAACAAAGAACACAAAATGTAGTTGTCAATTGGGAGTACCTTTACTTAATATATAAGAATGGAGTAGGGACTTGATACTGTTAAACTCATTGTAAATCAGGGGCCTATGAAAGATACAGTAGACTCTCTGGCAGTTTAGCAGGGAGCCAATGCATCAAATGAAATAAAGAAATACAAATATTTAGCAATCTAGGAATTCATTTCAAGTCTATGGATTGTTCACTGGATGTTGATGATAGGTTCTGCTAAATCCGTAGTCATTTGATTGCGGTTGTAATGAAAGCAATTATAGCTGATACTTCTGTTGACAACAAAAAGTTTCTTTGTGGAAGGTAGACTGTACAAAGCTGAATGGTCAAGGAATATAGACATTAGATGTAGAAGATTTGTAGTGGATGAAGAAGAATTTGATTGACAAGCATCATATGTTAAATGTGTGATGCTAATGAGCATGGAGAGCAAAGCGATTAAGTATTGAAGTCATGAGTCAAGATGTGTGCAACGGAGATGCCTGTGCAACATAGACATGTGATGCATACAAATAGATGAAAGTGTCTGATATGCTGTTGATGATGAAGACTCATTTAACAAGTAAGTAGTGAGACTGGATCTAAGGATACTAGGCTTCTCAGAAGAAATTTATAAATACTAGAGACAAGATGCAATATGACATATAAGAGACCATTTTAAGTTAGTGTTGAAATAATGATAACATAGCTATGTCACTTGGACTGACATACATTCTATGGTATTTTGTGCAAAGTCAGTACTGGGATGTGAGCCTGATTTGGATAGACATGTTTCAGTTTTATGAGAACTCATCAGCAAGAAATAATGTTTATCAGTAATGACAAATTATGATGACAAAGATGGTGATAACAGTGACGATGACAACAAAGGTGGTTGTGGAGGGGATGGAGAAGGTAGCAGCAGTGGCAGTACAGGAGATGGAAACAGCAATGATGATGGTGATGAAGACAAAGAGGAAGTAGATGATGATGATGATGATATTAGTGGACAGCAGCATCTGAGGTGGTGGCAGTGGCAGTTGCTAGTTGTTGTTGCTGTTGTTGTTGTTATTCACTACATGATGTTTGCATCAGCCTAAGTGTCTGGTTTTGTGTGGAGCATGTCCCTTTGTGGTTTTCTCATGATCTTATTTTGTTTTACCTTTTTATATAACAGGTGTAACTCTACTTATTTTATAGAAAATCACATTAGACTGTCCAGTATCATTGTACATGTGTTTCGGCACCTGCCCACTTGCCTGTCTTTCTGTCTCCATTACCTATCTGTGATAACACTTTACAATGGGATTTTCTGTTTCGGTAGATATTGATGAATGTGAGAAGAATAATGGTAAATGTGAGCACCAGTGTGTCAATACAATGGGAAGTTACTTCTGTAAATGTGACCCAGGTTACCATCTCAATCCAAATGGTCGCACTTGCTCAGGTAGGTAAATTAAAATGTTCTAAAATATGATTTACCCTTCTTCACTACTTCTTCTCATCTTAGTTCTTTCTTTTTTATTTCTTTTTCTCTTCATCATGTTGGTGGTGCTTCCCAAACACAGTTAATGAGAAGTAATTAGAGGCAACCACCATCAACATTCAACATCCGTTTTCCATGCTGGCATGGGTTGGACAGCTTAACAAGAACTGGCGAGGCCTGGGGCCACACTAGGTTCCATACTCTGTTTTGGCTTGGTCTCTATGGTTTGATGCCCTTCCTAATGCCAGCCACTCCACAGAGTGTACTGGGTGCTTTCTATGTGGCACCAGCACCCATACCAGTGCACTTTTTATGTAGCACCTTAGTTTTAGGATATCAATTTTGTTGTGGTGGGCAGCTAACCATGCCACAAATTGGGGCCGATGGCAACATTAAATTAGCCAATATTGAAGGCTCAACACCTCTTATATTGGGATCTACTCTTTGTGGAAACAGAAAAGGATGTGTCTGATAGTATCAGTGGACTGGTAACACTTGAGTGGCACCAAATACAGAGTCTAATCAAGATATTTGGTTGTCAGGTTTTGTATATTATTTTGTCCATGGAGGAAGAAACCGCTTTCTTTCACATGTTGTGAAAAGGTCACGAGATAAATGACAGTGATTCAAGGTGGGGAATTAAAGCCCACAATTTTCCAAAGCACAGAATCTATCAAATATCTTTATATGAGAAATTATATATTATTTTCACACTATCTAAATATACACTGGCCATATTTAGAATTAGTTGTGGCTTGTATAGTTTATTAAAAACCAGTTGCGGAATCAAAAGAAAAATGCAGAGAAAAGTCAGAACATAACAGTGGCCCAAGAAGGGAAATTTTCAATAGATAGCATTATGTATCAGTCAAAATATCATTTCTATATTCATCATTCTTGTTGCTCTGGAACAGCTACAGTCTGGAGAGAGCTAATTTAGTTATACAAATGAATTGATAGACTGGTCTACCTTATAATAATAAAGATAAGGGGGTGATGATGAGGAAGAGTATTAACACACTGTTTGTCTCAGGAAAATGAGGAAAAGTAAAGAAAGATTACAGAGGTAAGAGAACTGAAAACAATGTCTTCAATTATCGGCTAACTACTATAATTCTTAAAATATTAATACTAATTGATTACAATAAAACTGTCAAATGAATTCTGTCATTGAACTTTTTCATCATTTGCCCATTGTTTTAAAACAATTTTCAGCCTCAGTGTGTAACACACTTACTGCCCCTGATAATAATAATAATGTAACAGTGAAGAGTGTTAAGTGTCTCACCAGAGCTAAGCTAATTGCTGGAACTAAATGCCAACTTGCTTGTCCAAAAGGCCATGAAGTAAAAGGTCCTTCATTCTTGGAGTGTTTAGGAAATGGTACTTGGTCAAAATTCAAGTCTACCTGCCAAGGTAAGCGAGGGTGTAATTTTTTTAAGTGTGTTTGTATGTGTGTGTGCGCGCGCGCGGGGTTGTTCTTCCTTATATGTCTCAAGAAAGCAAGAGAATGTTATAATAATCGTTCTACTCTTAAAGACAGGCTTCTTCTTCCTGCAACTACTGACAGTGCCCAGTCTGCACCCACCCCATGACTTGAACTGGGTTAACATTAACGAGAAGCTAAATATGTTTAAGCTGTTATATGTCATATTCTCCACAGATGTAGAACAATTTTGTGTGTGAGTCATTTTAGTTCTTCAGGATTCTAACTGGAAATCAATCTACACCAGAAGTTCTAACAAAAAAAAAATCAACCCATATCAGAATATCTAAGATTCAACTCATACTAGGTCCAACTTATATCAGATATTTTTACAAGGAATCGACTCGTATCACAAGTTTTAACTAGAAATCTATTTGTTTCAGACCTTCTCACTCAAAATCATTCTAATTAGAAACGATCTCGTACATTCTAGTTAAGGATCAATTTATACCAGAGTATCACTAGCAATCAACTCATACCAGACATTCTAGTGAGGGATCAACTCAAACTAATCATTCACTTTGCAAAGAACTCACCACTTCAGCATGACACAAGGCCGCTCTGTAATCAAATTTATTCAATTTGTATATATGTGTACATGTAGGTGTTTATGTATTAGTGCATGTTATATTTTTTGCATAAATGGAATTCTCTCCTGAACTTGGTAGAACTCAGCAGCAACAGTTTGGAGCAGACTCTCTCACTCTGATTGCACTCTTCTGATGGCCTGTCAACATTATCAGTGCTTATGCCCCAACATAATTCCACACAAGATGCCAAGAATAAGCTCTACAATCAGCTCTCTAAGAATATACAGGTGATACCAAATGGAGAACAGCTGGTGCTACTTGGTGATTTCAACTCCCGAGTGGGTGCTGATCACGACTCCTGGCCAAAGTGTCTGGGTCAGTACAGGGTTGGCAACATGAATGAAAATGGGCAATAGCTGCTTGAGCACTGTATGCTCCATAGGCTATGTGTCACCAACACCTACTTCCAGGCCAAAGCTCAACACAGGGTCTCCTGGTGTTACCCTCACTCAGGACACTGGCACCAACTAGATCTGATCATTACAAGACACAACTACTCGAGGAATGTGTGCCTGTCTCAGTCTTTTCAGAGTACTGACTGTGATACAGACCACTCCCTGGTTTGCTGCAATCTCAAACTCCAATCGAAAATGATGCACTGCACCAAACCCCTAAGCAAGTAGCATATCAGTGCTACTTCAACACAGCAGCCAGCTTGCAGACCACCTTGCAGACCCACCAGAAGACAATGTTCGGCAGAAATGGGATGGGACTCTCTCAGAGACATCATTCATAGCACTGCACTGAAGGCCTTTGGGAGGAGAAAGAAAATGACACAAAATTGGTTTGAGGTGAGTGTGAAAGAGCTCAATACACCCATGGAGAAGTGTTCTGCCCTGCTGAAACACAAACCACCAACCCACTAGGACAACACTGCAAGCATTGAGATCAGCAAAGAACAACATGCAGAAGACAGTGAGATGCTGTGAAAATGACTACTGATTACAACTATATGAAAACATCCAACTATCATTTGATATGGGCAATATTCACATAATGTATGAGGGTATCAAGAAAGCCATCAGCCCAACCCAGAACAAGATAGCTCCACTCAAATCCAGAATAGGGGAAGTCATCAAAGGCAAAAGAATGCATTGTAGGAGCTGGACACACTGCCAACAGCTGAAGAACTGAGCTGAGCCATTGATGGTTTGCCCACTGGAAAAGCACCGGGTTTGGATGGCATCCCACTAGAGATCATCAGGTGTACAAGGAGAGCTCTACTTGCTGAAGCTACTGTGTCAGTGCTGGGAGGAGGTAACAATCTTGCAAGACATGAGAGACTGCAACATTGTCACCCTATGTAAGAACAAAAGGGACAAAAGCAACTGCAAGAATTACAGAAGCATCTCACTGTTAAATATCGTCGAGAAGGTCTTTGATCTCATGGTCCTAAACAGACTACAGAAAATCACTGAGAGGGTATACCCCAAATCTCAGTTCGTATTCAGATCAGAACACTCCACCATCAACATGATCTTCTGTCTTTGACTGCTACATAGTGCCAAGTGCAAAGACAACCACTCTTCATCACCTTCATTGATTTCACAAAGGCTTTTGACCTAGTCAGTAGAGATAGCCTATTCAAAATCCTTGCCAAAATTGGCAGTCCTCCAAGATTCCTCAAGATTGTCCAATCATTTTATGTGGATATGAAAAGCATCACTCAGTTTGATGTCTCTTCATTGGAGGCACTCAACATGTGTAGCAGTGTGAGTCAGTGTTGTGTGCTTTCCTCCACATTGTTTGGCATCTTCTTTGCAGTCATGCTGAAACACACATTTGGGACATCAACTGATGATGTCAGTCTTCACACCAGATCAGACAGAAAATTAAGGAAAATCCAGAGTGTGTCAGGTACTCATCTGAGAAATGTTGCACGTGGATAATACAGCACTGACAGTGCACTCTGAGGAGCAAATGCAGCACCTTGTGGACAAACTCTCAAAGGCCTGTCAAGAATTAAGCCTGGCTATCAGTTTAAAGAAGACCAACATACTGAGGCCAAGATGTTGAGCATCCCCCCACTATCACTACCATTGCCATCAACAACTACAAGCTGGAGGTAATTTGTGAATTCTCCTACCTTGGCTCTACCATCTCTGATGGCCTCTCTCCGGACCCTGAAATCTGCAAGCAAATTGAACAAGCATCCTCCACATTTGCCAGGCTCACAAAGGGAGTGTGGAAAAAAGGTTGGGTTATGTACACTGCATGCTGGATGGAGGGATCCCAAAAGACCTTCTGTATGGGAAATTGGCCACCAGCACAAGAGCATGAAGACAACCTCATCTCCGTTTCAGGAGAGATGTAAAAGCACTTGATTTGGACGTCCTGAGAAGAGAGGGGGTCACAAATGATCAGCCATGCTGGAGACAAATGCTGCAAAAGGGGGATGACGTGAGTGGAGGAGAAACAGGAACTTGTCATCAAATAAAAGCACGCCTGAGGAAAGGAAAATCAGTGGTGCCTGTAGAGAGCTCCTTCAAATGCATTCAGTGTATGCATAACGGCCACTCCCATGTGGGCCTCTACAGCCACAACACATGCTGCACCATCATCAGCAGCTGACACAATTTCTTCAGGTGCAAATCCATGGTTTCTTGAGACTGACAGATGCCTACTATGTGCACATGTGCGTAAGTACTTTTTGATGGATAATTATACATGAGGCTCCATATGTTTTTTGTCAACAATATGCACTGTGATGCCAAGTTAACCCTTTAGCATTTAAACTGGTCATATCCAGCCAAAATATTCTACCTGTTTTTTGTTTTGTTTTTGTCCAAACTGGCCTGATCTGTCTACTCACATCTACCCTACAATGTCATTCTAAAAGACATGAACACCCACATCATTGATTATGCATGACTAATTCAGAACAATGTAAACAAATAGGTATTACATTTGACAGAGTAATCTAAATGATAGAGGATGAAATTAAATCTTTTATGACTTCCTTGATTTGGTAAGTTACTCAGCTTAACAGCTGTTTCATAACCACTACAGTTCAGGATATATACTCCAAGCAGAATCTATCAAGTTCCAAATAGGATAGAATGGTCTCCAGTGCACAGGCCTAAGGTCAACCTGACAGATTCCAAAATAGTTGAAGGAATTAAAGAACACAAAATGTAGTTGTGAATTGGGAGTACCTTTACTTAACATGTAAGAATGGAGTTGGAACTTGATACTGTTTACTCATTGTAAATCAGGGGCCTATTTTGTAATGCTTAGAGAAAGGGTTAAAAGAAATTAAGTCAGCATCAGTAAACTGCTGGTTCCTATTTTAACAGTACTAGAAAGACAAAACAATAGATGCTCCAAGAAATTATTTGAATAGAAACATGAAATGCTAGACTTGAATAGAACTTGAGAAATAACTTTTTCTCATTTTATATTTTAGATTTCATGATATGAATCATACTTCCTTTAATTTCAAAGAAGAGAAAATGGGAGTTAATTTATGTTATTTCAAAGGAGTTAAAGCAAACTAGCCAAAACATGGAATTGAAACTAAATCTAAGACCATGGCCTTGCTCACCTCACTTGACATTACTGAGGTTATCAAATCCCCTACTACAGAAAACTTTTGGTACAATTAAATGTCCTAACAAATTAAGACTGTAACCTACTTTCTCTATCTCATTTCTTGCTATTACCCATTCTCCTTACACTACAAATGAACCTGCAAAAATCATGGAAAGTACAACTTTCATATTTTCTTCTGCTAAACTGGAAAGCATTCACCACTCTTTGACATAATTACAAAATGTTTGGTCCATTACTTTGTACCATATTCTTATTAAGGGACCTGTGAAAGGAAATACAAATACATTCGACTAGTGAAATGACTATATATATGCTATGTCAGGAAGTTATAAAAGGGAATCATCTATAAAAGTGAATCATCTAATCTTGGAGAATATTTAATGTGATTCCTAGATTGATTTTGGAAGACTATTCTAATCATTTATGACATCGAAATGTTACAACTGTTCCAAATGTTTGCAATTTTTGTTGCTTCAGATCAGCTCTGAGTAAGCAGACCTACCATAAAAGATGATTCAGTCATGACTACTTTATTTTTGCCTCAGGCATAGTGTATATCTTTCTTTCCTAAGATATTTAAGATGTAATTTGAAGGAGATTTAGTTGATGTTTCTACCAATCAAAGTGACTCCTACAGTAAAATTCTTCATTTGTAAAATCTTCGTTGCTGTTATTTAGCCTCAGGTTACCTTTGAGTAGGCACCTATGATAAAAGTTATTTCAGGAATACCCATCCGGCCCTATTTTTAAAGACAGTAGGGTGTGATTTAAGGGAAATATGATTACTATTTCTAGTATAAAGGCAACCATATTGGCTTCTGTAAAATTTTTATACTGAATAGAGCTGGAACTTCAATTTGAAAATGGTCCTCTTTTTTCTTTTCATCTTCTTTCTTCTCGGTTTGCCTTTCATTATTGGTCATTTGAGTGGGTACCCAAATAATACCGGAATTTTGCAATATTATTTTGTTCCCTTAGTTTTACATGTTTACACTTCTATCACCTTCAAGGTATTTTTCATTTGAAGTAATGCATTGGTCCAGGCACATTTTCCACTATTCAAATCAGTGCAGAAGCTCTTGCAAAGGGTTGCCTTTTAATGCCTCCATCGTTTTTTCCTCCACCTCTCCCACATAGACAAATTCTGTAGCACCAGCTTTCATCACCAGTGCTGACTTTTGAAAAAAAGGTCCAGATCAACTTCCAAGTGTTCTTTCAGTTCATGACAGGCATTCAGTTTGGGTCTTCCATGAGCAAACAAGCACAAATTTTGCTGCAACTTTTTTCATTCACAATTCCTTGACCAAAATTCTTTGGCAGGAGCTTCAGGACATACCAGTCATATCAACAAGATCATCAATTGTTTGGTGATAGTTCTCCAAGATCAGTTCATGAATCTTCATGTTGTTTTCATTCGTTCAGGAGGGTTTTGGTTATCCTGAACGAAGTTGATCTTCAAGCGACAAGTGACCATTCCTAAAACATGGAAACCACTCTTAAACTTGTGTTATGTTCATAGCAGTGTCCTTGTAAGCTGTTTGAAGTATGAGAACTGTTTCAGCCACCATTTTCCCCAGCAGAAAGCAGAAGCATGCTGTTCTTTTGTTTCAGCCATTGCTAAAATCTGTGAACAGGGTAGAAACACTGCAAAACAAAGATGCATCACGTGGCAGTGTGACCACAACCACCATTGCTGGTCGGCAGGCTTATGTTTGGGGGTTGCATCATGTGGTTTATAGTGGCAGAAGCCTGAACTACAATGGGTTTGTCCCACAGGGAACGTTTCCAGTTACTGTGAGGTGCCCCCTTGTATAACAATAATGAGCCTACACTGAGTGTCTTCACATCAATTGAATCCCTCCAATAGAAACACTCTCCCACCTCAAATTAATCCCTCATCATTACCACAATTCAGTTGCCATTTCAAAGTAACAGTCAATTCCTGTATTCTGTAAGCAGAGACAAATCTGTAAAAGTTTGTCATCAGCATGTTAGTGTAGTTTTCCCCTCTAAAATCTAACCAGTAATATTGATATTGTCATATCATCCTTTGCAGACATCAATGAATGTGAAACCCACAATGGGCAGTGTAGCAACATATGCATCAATGAAGTGGGCAGTTATCATTGTGAATGTCCAGATGGACTCAACTTAACATCTGATGGTCATTCTTGTCTAGGTGAGTAACTATGGTATGCCCTCTGATATTACTCAGGTGATTTTTATATATCCTTATAAAAAGTGAAGTTTGTTTGTATGTTGACAGCTGAAAACACTAAGTAAAATTGATAATATTTCAGGTTTTTCGTGCTATTTAAATTAATTTGATCATTCTGCAGATAACTGTGCACTTATTTTCCAAAAACTGAATGGGAGTGGGGACGAGTTGGTGGTGAATTGGCTCCTTTTTCTAGCAATCCGTGTACTGTCTATTTTACTATAATGTCCATATCTCTATCCTTATAAAAAGCAGTTTGTTTGTATGTTGACCGCTGGAAACACTGAATAGAACTGATATTTCATGTTTTACATGTCATTTAAATTAAATTGACCATTCCGCAGACAACTGTGTGTTTGTTTTCCACAAACGGAATGGCGGGGGTGGGGAGTTGGTGGTGTATTGGTTCCTATGTCTAGCAATCCACATACTGTATATCTAAACATAATGTCTATATATCCTAATAAAAAGCAAGGTTTGTTTATTTCTACGTTGACCACTGAAAACACTAAATAAAATTGATAATATTTCAGGTTTGTCATGCTAAATCAATTGACCATTCTGCAGATAATTGTGTGTATATCTCTCTCACTACCTCAACCTCTTTTTTCCCAAGAGACAAAATATGTGAGACAGATAGAAAGTGGGTTAGAGAGAAAAAACAAGTGAGACAGAGTGGGGATTAACATTTATTTAGAATATTTAAATTGTGCAACCGATACTACCACCACAACCACTAATACCTATTAATCTATACTGCCACCACTACTACCAACACAACCACAACTTACTGCCATCAGCCATGCTTCTCAGAAACCTGGATCAGCCAAGATTGAGCAATGGTACATGTATGGTTGTGCCTGAACAACAGACTCACATTGAAGCAAAAATCTTCACTGGATGCGATAGGGGAGGCATCGTATTTATACCTAGAATATCACTAATACTAACAGATATCCTCTTTCATTTCAAACGATTGCAATTCCCAGGTCAAACACTGCAGGTTGTCAGTCTCCTTCTAGAAGCCAATGGTTAATTGTATGTAGGTTGTTCCAGAGTAGGAAACCCACAGGAACTCTTCACAGATGCTTCAAAGAAATAAGTTAAAAACATTGTATATACTGAAGTTCTGCAAATGTTTTATGATTTTTGTACATTTCTCAATTATCATTTATACTACTTTCTGTATTTAGATAGTCTAAATAAATTTATAAAATTATCTTATGCAATATTTAAATACCTTTTAACAACTTTTTTTGTAAGGAAAATGGGAATTATGATAGACTTTGATTGGCTGAAGGATCTAGTAGAAGATGCTTGCCCAAAGTGTCCCATGGTAGGACCAAACCCGAAATCATGTTTTTAGGAAGCAGGCTTCTTACCACACCGCCATGCCTGTGCCTATATGTATCTTTTATCTTTTACTTCTTTCAGTCATAAGACCCTGGGGCACTGCCTTCAGGAATTGTTAGTCAAATGAATTGACTCCAAGACTGTTTTTTAGGTCTGGTACTTATTTTATCAGTTTCTTTTGCTGAACTACTAAGTTATGAGGACGTAAATACACCAACACTGGTTTCAAGCAGTGGTGGGGGACAGACACAAAGAAACACACACACACACACACACACACACACGACAGGCTTCTTTCAGTTTCCGTCTACCAAATCCACTCACAAGGCTTTGGTCAGTCAAAAGGTGTAGCAGAATATACTTTCCCAAGGTGCCATGTAGCAGGATTGAACCCCAAAGCCATGTAGTTGGGAAGAAACCCTTTTACTACACAGCCACACCCTCACACTTATAGCTTTTATACCACATATACTTCATACACCTTACATATAGTCTTATATAAACATATTTGTTACAAATATATATGCACAGAACCTCATATGGTAGAGCTTTTCAGTCCATGCCTCTTTGATAAAAATGTCTATTATACATAAGTAATTCTATATACAGAAATGGTTAACTGACTGATCTTTTTTACCATTCTTAAAACAGCATCACATTGTCCAAGCTTGGTGTTTCCAGAAAATGGTCAGTTAATACCAGCCTCTTGTCAATACCCTAATGAAACTGGTATAAAACCAGGAACTGTATGCAAGGTGAAGTGTTTGAAAGGATACACAGTTAATGGCACAAAGTCTGTAAAATGTTTGTTAAATGGGTCTTGGTCTCAGAAACAAGCAACATGTGCAGGTGAATATACAACTAGATTTTTCAATTATATTTTGCCAATCATAAAAAGATGTTTTTTTTAAATGTAAATTCTCTTTTGTTGCTGAAAGTTGGATTGTTTGTGATGTATTATGGTGTTTGGTATGAGCTGTGGATATAAGGGATTTGATATAAGTGAGGAAGAATGGATAGTGTAAAAGATGTTGTGTCAGAATTGTGATTCTGTATATAATGAAGGAATACTAAAGGTAATGATACTGTATGATTGTGAAAGATGGG
The DNA here is from genome assembly GCF_006345805.1 of Octopus sinensis. Classification (NCBI taxonomy): domain Eukaryota; kingdom Metazoa; phylum Mollusca; class Cephalopoda; order Octopoda; family Octopodidae; genus Octopus; species Octopus sinensis. The sequence continues at coordinate 17,071,136 of NC_043009.1, read as the reverse complement.
AGGAAATAGCCTGCAATGAGTAAGTTATATATAAAAAAAAGTAAAAGATGAAACTAGATTTGCCACAACTGAAGTTAGTATAATGCTGTCAAATGTCTGCTGTATTTGTCTGGTAGATGCTGGTAAATGACATGCCTTACGAAAGAGAGAAATCTGGAACATTCTTTTAGAATATTGTGTTTGTGGTGTTCAGTCAATTCATCATTGGTAAACTCATTGCTAAGTTAATTCATTGCTAGATCAACTCATTGCCGGGTCAATTTAACAGTAGCTGTTGCCAGCATCCAAGTTAGAAAGCTACCAAGTTATTAAATGGTGCATAAGCAAGGTATTGAACTGATATTAATAAAACCTTTCTTTTATTCTTGATATTAAGATGTAGGAAATAATAGAAATTGGAATGTCATGGGAAAATAAAAGCTGAAGAATAGAAGAAGGAAAACAATGGAAGCAATCTGACAACATTCTTACTTTCTTAAAATTTCATTTTTTTTTATTTCCTTCACCAAAATATCTGGTGTATTTAACTTCAAATAACTATTTTCATTTCAGCCAAATCATGTCCTAAAATGAGTATCACCCCTCATGCCACTTTGGAGCCAACCATTTGTCAAAATAGCACTGTTCCTGTGAACACCTTTTGCCTGACAAAATGTGCAAGTGGATATCAATTAGTTGGAGATGCTATAAACCATTGTCTTCCTTCATCAACCTGGGCTAAGGAATCAGCCAAATGTGTTCCATGTAAGTAATTTGTTTTAATGATTTCTGTTTTCACAAACTTTGTGGCTCCACTAAAATCTATTTAGCTGCATCTGTTTCAATCTTAGACTTTTTTCCCTCAGTTTTGAATTATAACGTTAACCTTCTCTCTTTGTTCCAAGGTCAGATGCCTGGAAAAACACTTTTCCAGCCTAATTTTGTTTATGCTCTTGCACACACATCAATAACACTTTCCACCTGGCTTTTGCAATCTTATGTGCTTCATCAATACCTCTCTCTCTCTCTCTCTCCCTCTCTCTCTCTCACTCCCTCTCTCTCTCTCACTCACGTACCCCCCCACACACACATCCAGGTTCTTACATCTTCACATACACTTTCACACTACTCCACTAACAATTGACCCCCCCCCCTCACTAACCAGCACCTCAGTACTTCCATCTTACACACATCTATACTCATACATACATCACACAGACACTCACAAGCCACTTTCTCCTATGCTTTCTTCCGTGGATCTACACATCCATTCCTTCCACCCTTTTTTATTGCTCATCCCCATTAGAACACCTCCCACCTCCATCCTATCTCCTCTCATCCTTTTTCGTATTCTCCCTATCTCTCTCTCTAAACTCTCTTACTATTTCTTTCTCAATGTCCAAACTGCTAAAATTTTTTCTCCATCTAAAGTGTTAAAGTAAATTATATTTGTCAAACTTTGTTCTTTCTGCATTTATACATATTTATACATATAGATTCACACACACAAACACATATATACATCCAATCATAAAAACCTTACCAAAACAGAAAGTGAAACTTAGTGCAGTTCTTTGGCTTGCCAGCGCCTGTCAAACCATCCAACCCAAGCATGGAAAATGGATGTTAAGTGATGATGATGTATAGATTGTTTGAATTGGTGTGTAGATTTTATACATTAAGAAAAAGGGGGTAATAAGGATTTGTATAAAAAAACATTTATTTACCAATTTCATGTTTTTAAGGATTCATCATTCATGATTTCTTATAGAAAATTCAAACCAATTATAAATATATACGAGTTAATTGAAAAAAGATCTGGAGTTGAATTGTTTTCTTGAGTTTTAGGAAAAGGTTGTTTTGGGAGTGGTTATTTGAGTGGTTCTTTGTCATTTTGAATCTATATGTGCTTGTAAGGCTCTGTGTGTGTGTGAGTGTGTGTGTGTATGTGTATGTGTGTGTGTGCGTGTGTGTGTGTGTGTGTTGTAAGTTTTTCAAGTAACTCACATGTATATAAAAGGTATGAATTTTCTATGAGCAATCATTCATGATAAATCCCTATACAGAACAAAAGTGATAAATTATTTTTTATCCAAATCTTGACTAGCTCCTCTTTCTTTATATACATATATATATATATATATATATATATATATAAAATTATAAATAAAGGTATCTAAGAGATACCACCATGCTTGAAATAGCAGTCAAAACCTGACTCTAAAACCACATCATGTATTCAATACAGCATAAAGTGAAAAGACAAAGGGATAAATGAACTAGTGAAAAACTGGATAATTCCAGACCCTGAGTTTCTGACTCTGTATAAAAATACTTTGCCGTTGTCAATGAAATATATCAAGAATTACATATATATTATATGCATACAAGCATACAAATACTTATGTTTTTGTGTGTATGTATATATATATATATATATATATATGTAATTATGTACAATTCTTGATATATTTCATTGACAAAGGCAAAGTATTTTTATACAGAGCCAGAAACCCAGGGTCTGGAATTATCCAGTTTTTCACCCGTTCATTTATTTCTTTGTCTTTTCACCTTGTGCTGTATTGAATACATAATGTGGTTTTAGAGTCAGGTTTTGACTGCTATTTCAAGTATGATGGTACCTCTTAGATACCTTTATTTATAATTTTGATAATAATCATAACCTATAAGGTTTTTCCTTCCCATGCTGCCACTTGATTTGATCGTTATTTAAATAATGATCTTATCCTTATTTATATAGGAATATACATACACTCATATATATATAGTGTGGAGGCACAATGGCCCAGTGGTTAGGGCAGTGGACTCACGGTTGTAGGATCGCGGTTTCGATTCCCAGACCAGGCGTTGTGAGTGTTTATTGAATGAAAACACCTAAAGCTCCACAAGGCTCCACCAAGGGTTGCTGGCGATCCCTGCTCTACTCTTTCACCAAAACTTTCTCTCACTCATTCTTCTGTTGGCCTGCTCGCTTAGCCAGCAAGGTGGCGTCATTTGAAGGCTAAAACAATGTGAAGCGCATTGTGACCAGTGATGTGTAGCAACATCTTATAACCTGGTCTGTCACATTGGTCACGATGATATATATATAATAAGAAAAAGTGAGGAAGAGAATTCTGATTATCCCCACGTGGGAGTAGTAATGCAAGAAATATATATATAAAATAAAAGAAGAAAAATGTACACAGTTTACATAGTTTTAATATATTTTTTGATATAGTTTATAAGTGAAAGAGTATTGAGTTAGTCGACCGGTTTCACTTTCATTAATCATGACATTGAAATTATTGTAATTTCTTATTTTCTTAAGAAGAGTTAGTCCATGTTGTCTATGGGAGTTTGTGAATGAAATATATATATATATATATATATATTATATAAATATATTAAACATATATATATCTGTATTATATAAACTAGCAGGAAGACTGCTAGCCACTTGATAATATTCTCACATTTGATTCCCAATTCAAATAATTTTTATATTTTATCACAGTCATAATCTCTCTTTTTTAAACAAGCATCATGGTAGTCCAACAACAGGGGGAAGCAGTTTGTCAAGTTTTATCTTCCTCTCAAAGCAACATAGAGATTTCAGTTCAGCAACCCATCTGTAAGCTTTGCAGTGTGTGTGTGGGGGGGGGGGGTTAGAGAGTAAGAGAGAGAGAACATTGCAAACAATGAATGAAATAAACATGAAATGAAAAATTCGTATAAACAAAAGGGTGTTACTACAGATGTATACGCCCCTGACTTTGTTGCCTCATAACATCCAGAAAAATGGATACTTTTTAACAAAATTGTCTACAAATACTGCTTAGATGTTGTGGCTTCAGAGTATATAGTAAAGAATATATATTATAGGAAATAATTTTTCTGGGGGGGTGGAGAAAGGAGTTTCAGAAAATTCAAACGAGCTGACTTTTTTCCCTCAAAACTTTCAGGAAGATGGGTATCCTTTAATGAAAACTTATACAAATCCCTTTCAAACAGCATAGATTATAAAGAAATCTGTGGGAAGATGTTTTCAGTGATTTTCCCCATTTTTTTAAGCCACAGCCTTCAAAATGATGGGGTTGTGGGGCTTCTTCGTATGAAAAAGTTTTGAAAACTCTTTTTTTTACACCCACCACTCTCATCATCTCACTCTGGACCTATTTTAGCCAATTTTTTTTTTTGCACTTCAAAACCATGAGAACATTTTTGGTAAAAAAATTTTTAAAGTTGTTAATATTTTCAGAGGGAGTGATTTAGGGGTGATTTGGCTGTTGTTTCTATCACATCCAAAGACAACCCTCCTCAGTTCTTTATCAGTCTTGCATGTATTGATGTTTTTCAATATTTCCCCCCATAAATACATTTATATGCTATCAAAAAGAAAATTTGAGAAATTATGAATTTTTTGCAACCCCACTCCCTACCTCCAATTGTTTCTATTAAGAAATTAAAATATTGGAGAGCCTGAGAAAGTCATTGATGGCATTTATCCACAGGGATTTAAAAAAATTACAGAGATGTACTTGCATAGCAAATGACTTGATCTGAAATCATGTGCTGAAACAAAAACAATTGCAGTGTAGATGTTTGTAAGCTATTCAAGAACACACAAAAACCATTAGTTTCACAGCACAACTTAAATACAGAGGTCCTGCTTAAATGCAGGGCTCCCGATTCATCTATGTAATGATATGAAGGGGTGGGTTAGTTTTAGGGTTAGTTAGGGTTAGGATGTCATCACACGTCCACACAGTGTACATTTAAAATGTTTTGTATATAACACTTATATTTATGTAGTACCTCTGTATTTAAGTAGTACAGTTAAGGGACCTCTGTATTTAAGTATTACCAGTTTCACTGTAACATTAAAATTATATTTGTGTCAAAATATTTTCGTCACTTTCAAACCGCAGCCTGTTCACTGACAAAACTTCAAAAAAGTGATGCAGAACAAAGTTTTGTCAGTGAGCACACTTACACACACACACACACACACATTCAAGTACCAGTTTTGAATACTTGTCGGTAACTTTTTTCCTCCACGTCTTTTAATAGTAATTACCCACCTTTCTAGGCTCTTCTCACAGCTATCCACGTTCAAAAATTATATGGGTATTTAAAAAAATTTTCATTCTATAAATAAGGTTTTTACATTATGTATACATTAACAGAATAAACTGTCGGTTTTCCAAATAGCGAATTAAAATTTAAAATAGAAAGTGAGAGACATTGCAAATGGAAATGGAATACTCCACAGTGAATGCAATGAATATTTAAATTTGTGAGAAATTGGATGCAGTGAATATTTGCAAGAAATTGGAGTTTAAAAAATTCAAGAAACTTGAGAAATCGAAATTATAGGAAATTTCTCAGAACATGAATTTATAAAAATATTTCCAGGCAGTCAACCCTTTAATAATTGCTTTCTTTTGGTACTTTTAGTAATTGTTACATACATAATTAATAAAAAGCTTTCTCCCTTATAGTATAGATACACACATATTTGAGTGTGGTCATAAATTTACTTTCCAACCAATTATTTTGGGTTTAGTCCCACTTCTTTTCACCTTGGATAAGTGTCTTCTGCTATAGCTTCAGGTTAACCAAACACCTCTGAGTAGATTTGGTAGAGAGAAACTGCAAGAAGCCTATTGTGTGTGTGTGTTTGTGTGTGTGTGTGTGGAGGGGGTGCATCTTTGTGTCTGTGTTTATCCCCCACTACTGCTTGACAACTGGTGTTGCTTAGTTTCTATCCATGTAACTTAGCAGTTCAGCAAAAGAACCTGATAGAATAAGTATTGAGGTTGATTTGTTTGGCTAAAATTCTTCAAGGTGTTGCCCTAGCATGGTCTCGGTCTATTGACTCGAACATGTAAAAGATAAAAAAAATTCATATATGTTATTCATATATATGTATGTATGTCTGTTTGAATGAATGACTGAATGAGCTTTTTTAAACCTTCTACTTAGGTCAGCTTCAAACTGCATCTTATTTTCCACCAATTTCCAAACCGCAATCTCTTAAGCTTAATTTCATTTAACTTGGTCTGCATCATCATCATCATTGTTCGACCGTGGTCGAGACAATGGAATTTACCATGCTACACCAGACTTCACGGTCCATCATTGCATTACGGAGGTCCTGTTGCTGGATGCCTGTATCCCTGGAGATTACATCAGGGTAGGAGAGTGTGTGCCCTCTGGTATTGCAAGCAGATAGCTTCCAGAGGAGAAGAGTAGAAATTACCTCGTCTTCAGCTCTACATGTTGTAGAGCAAACTGGACTCTCCTACCTTTCACAAGAGATGACACAGGTGGTAGTTTCCCATATATTTGCATTTTGGTTGGATGGCGCTTCCTACAAGCCACTCTCAGAGATGCTTAATCCTTTAGCATTCAGATTTCATTGTTTTGAATTAATCGTGCATTATCTTGTAGCTTCAAGATTTCGATGGTGTGTTTGTATATTTCAAAAAATGACATTGTAGGGTAGGTATGAGGGATTGGATCTGGTGAGTTTTAACAGGTAAAATATTTGGGCCATATATGGTCAGACTAAATGCTAAAGGGTTAAATTTCAAAGAGCTTGATACTTCTTAAAATGCAAATAACATTCAAGCACAGATATATTGACTAACTGCTGGCATATTGTTGGTGGGGGCAAGTATGCTGGTCTGTGATTGCTCCTTCATTGATTTCATATTGTTATATGAACTCTTTCATATCTGGGACACAACTGATCTCCTGATGCTTGGAAAACTTAATCAATAATCATACGGTATTTTCTGTTCAAATAAAATACAGTTGTTACTCCACATTTGTACAAATTTATGTTGGTATTCAAAATATTTAATCAGTTTTAAATTACCAACATTCTCTTATATATTACTGTTATTTTCAGAGTTGAGAAATTTAGACATTGCAGTGTCTGACTTGCAATAGTGGAGATGCTTTTTTCTCTAATTTTCACTTATGCATTTTTGATATCAGTCTCAACAAAATCTTTAGAGTTCACTTGTGTAAAAAAAATTATCATCATCATTGTCATTTGGGAATACAATTTCATTTATAAAACTCTTTTTTAAACAAGTTATTTCAAAATTATTCTCTTTCAATAAATTATTTTTACAGACAACTAGGTAAATACTGTCTGCTGTGTGTGCGTGTGTGTATACATACACATATGTGTGTGTGTGTGTACATATACGTGTGTGTGTGTGTATTGCTATACTATGGACTTTTTACTTCTTCTGTGTGCATTAGCTATTATATAATAAGCTTCATTGGTTATTCTTAATCCTGTATGTAATAGCAACAGTATATATGAAACCACTGTGTGTATAATGAGCAAAAAAGACTACATTGGAATTGGAGTTGTTATTAATTCTGCATTTAATATCCACCATTTATGTATGTGTGTGTGTGTATGTGTGTATGTATGTGTGTGAATGTATGTATGTATGTATGTATGTATGTATGTATGTATGTATGTATGTGTGTATGTATGTATGTATGTATGTATGTATGTATGTATGTATGTATGTATGTATGTATGTATTGATGTATGTATGTATGTGTATGTATGTATGTGTGTATGTATGTATGTATGTATGTATGTATGTATGTATGTATGTATGTATGTATGTATGATGTATTGATGTATGTATGTATGTATGTATGTATGTATGTATGTGTGTATGTATGTATGTATGTATGTGTATATGTATGTGTGTATGTATGTATGTATGTATGTATGTATGTGTATATGTATGTGTGTATGTATGTATGTATGTATGTATGTATGTGTATATGTATGTGTATATGTATGTGTGTATGTATGTATGTATGTATGTATGTATGTACTTATGCACATATATTTATGTATCATTTGTGTACACATGTATGTATCTTCTCTTCTAGTTATAATTATTTAAATTCTTCCTGTAAGAAAAGAACTGGCTTCTAACAAAGATTCAAAGCTCCTTCATTGTAATGTTGATAACAAAAACAATGTCACATTTTGAACTTAAGAAAAGTCTTGCATATTTTTACCGTTCAACTTGCGGCTTGTAATGTAAATTTTAGATTGTTGACTTCTTTTTCTGAAAATCCTAGCTCTTCCGGATTGTCACTTTGACATTTACTAAAATAACCTAGTGCACCAATTATTATTGGTATAAATGTGAATTTATAAGCAGGGTATAGAAGCTGAAGGTTTCAAAGAAGTTATCCATAGTTATCCTATTTCTCTTTGATTTTTGAAGAGATATTAACATCAGAAGAGCAGCAGATCTCTTTTATGGTACCTAGTTTTTCTTTAATCTCTTTAACAACTATATCTGGCCTGTTTTGTTTACACTTGGTAGAAATTTTGATGGGGGTTGTTCCACCACCATTCCTTGTGTTGATGTTCAGTAAGAGGGTGGTTCATTATCCTCATTGTTTAATGCCTGTCTTCCATACATACATGGGTAGGACAGTTAACAAGAGCCAACCAGGTAGAAGACTACCCCAGGCTACTGTGTCTATTTTGGCAGGGATTTTATATGTGGATACCCTTCCTAACACTAATCACTCAGCAAAGTGGACACGGTGCTTCTAATGTAGCACTAGCACAGGTGAGGCATGATTTTTACAGATGATTGCCCTTCCAAATGTCAACCACTTTTCAATGGGGACTTAATACTTTTTACGCGGTACCAACACTGGCAGGGTCACCAAGTAACTCGCAAAACAAGGAATTTTGAGAGGTGCAGGAGTATTTGAGGAGGGGAGCTTGTGTCAGGGGATGAAAGGTTAGAGTGAGATAGAGAGGCAGAAACAGGTGTCCTGCTATAACAGAGCGGGTATTGGAGGAGGAGATGATCTGGTGTCAGATGATGAAAGGTTAAAGTGTGACAGAGAAATAGAGAGTCAGAAACAGGTGTCTTGCTATCAAGGAGGTACATGATTACCCAGAGAGAGAGAGAGAGAGGAAGAGGGGAGAGAGAGAGGTACAAGAAAGGGGACAGAAACAAGTATGTTGTTATAAAGGAGATACTTGGTTACCTAGTTAAAGGATAAACAAGAGGGGAGAGAGAGAGGTACAAGAAAGGGGACAGAAACAAGTATGTTGTTATAAAGGAGATACTTGGTTACCTAGTTAAAGGATAAACAAGAGGGGAGAGAGAGTGATCAAAAATGAGGGCAGGAAATAGGTGTGCTGCTGTAGAGGAGACACATGGTTACCCAGCCAGAGGAAAAAGAGAGAGAGATGGAGTGAGTGGGAAGCAGCAAAAATGCAAGAGAAAACAAGAGAGAGATGGTTAAGTGCAAGGGTATAGTCACATATAACAAGATGTGATAGTTGAGTAAAGAAGAGAGAGGTTATTCTCTATTTTTATCTCAGGTCAGTCTTTTCTCTGGGTGGCATTGAATATTGTTTTAGAAATTTTATGCTGCATTGGAAGAGTAGTTTCTTGATGATATTTAGGGGCAGCTACTGGTCACATTGCCTTTGTCTTCCACAGAAATGTGACATAATTGACATGTTTGGTTGCATTTTGAGGTTCCAAGAGTTTTACTGTCTGTTTTGCTTATTAGGCATTTTGTGACAATTTCCTGTCCTTGGATTGCAAACGCACAGCCTTGGAAGTATGAAGTGATGCAAAAGTCACAAGTCCATGAAAGGCTGTTGATATTACTGCCATTTTTAAGACAGCAATCTAGCAGAATCTTTAGCATTCTGGCCAAAATGCTTAATGGCATTTCGTCTGTCTTTACATTCTGACTTCAAATTCTGCTGAGGTCGACTTTGTCTTTCACCCTTTCAGGGTTGTTAAAATAAGTACCAGTGGCACATAATCAACTATCCCCCTCCCCTCAAATTTCAGGCTGTGTGCTTATAGTAGAAAGGATATTACTGTCACCTTCAAGTCTTTGGGAAACATATCCATGCGTAGACAATTTTTGGTATGCTGAGCATTTCACATTTATGTCTTCTTTGTGGTATGTTTGTTCAGTTGTTCCAGGGTTGTATGGAATGTCGTCAGAAAGAGAGTGCTTTCTGACGAATTCACAGCTGACTTGTATGATGTTGTTCTCTTCTCTTTTCAGCTCTAGCTTTAAATATTTATCTTTGCTGCTATTGTTTAAATTTATACTGTCTGAGAGATACTGTACAACATTCAAAGGCTGTCTCAACTGATTTCAATCTTCTATGCTCTTTGTCCCTACTTAGAGAAAACCTTCCCATTATCACTGCTTCTGGTGACGTCAGGGTTTTGTGGGTTTTAATATAGAAGGAGTGAATTCCTTCTACACACCAGTCAAGTATTCTGAATATTGGAATCAGCCCTGGTACTGCAAATGTGTTGTGGGATATTGCTTGTTGTAAGAAGAGAGCTCCAAATGTCATATTTTTACATATCAGAGGTGATATTCTATTTGTGAACTACATATCATGAATATTATTCATATGATATATTTTTATCAATACCTAGATATTTGTTGCATTCTTTGTATTGAACAGGAGAGATACAGAGACCCTCTATGCTCAGGTTCTGGGTTTGGGTACTGAGTTCTGAGTTCAACAATTAAATTCAAATATTTATTTTGACCATATTCCATTCCAATGCCAGCTGGAAACATTAACTCCAGCTTACATACGAAATATCTCACTTCATGATATTTTTATTTCATTTGTGAATTGACAAAGGATATGTTCATTCAAGCATAGATGAGGACATCCTGCAAAGCCTGGTGGAATAAAATCCCATCGTAATTATTGAGGAACTAGCAGAGAAGCTTGGAATTGGTCATTCAACCATTCATTGACCCCTGTGTGCCATCGGAAAAGTCAGCAAATTGGGTCAGTGAGTTCCTCACAAACTTCCATCAGGATAATCCTCAGCTACATACAGCAAGGATGACATTCCAAAGGATGGAGCAGTTTGAATAGGAAACAATGCCCCACCCACCATATTCGCCAGTCATTTCCCCATCTCATTATCATTTATTCTGCAATCTTCAAAATCATTTGGACTGAAAAATTATGAATTCTGTTGACAAGGTCAGAACAGTACTGGAGGAGTATTGTTCATCACAGACAAGTGAATTTTGGAAGAGGGGTCTTACAATTCTATCGGATAGAACTGGCACCCCTACAAGTCTATCAGATAGAACTGGCACCCTTACAAGTCTATCAAATAGAACTGGCACCCCTACAAGTCTATCAGATAGAAATGGCACCCCTACAAGTCTATCAGATAGAACTGACACCCCTGCATGGGACTGAGTCTCATAAATTGATGAGCCAATAGACAATTGACGTCAAACTGTGTGAGCATTAATCTCGTTATTGATTCTGTGTTGGGGCTATTGGATTGTTATCATGCAAATAGTTATAATAAGATGACCAACGCTTGTTACATTGCTTATTGTTATACAGTTATATTTGGTACTGTGATGTATTGTTATGCATACGCACACATCATATATCGTCACTGACAATATAACAGTTGGTGTCGAGAAGTATTCAAGTATTGTCAATTATATATTTTTTGTTTATGAGAACAAAAAATTCATCTTGTTGTTTATCATGGAAGAATTACTACCAGCTGCGATAGAGTTGCAAAAGCAGCAATACGAAGTTTTACAGATTCTCCTCAAGGAAATGAAAAATGCTACAAATGCATTTACACTAGATTTATTGACAAGCTTCATCGATGAATTTAGATATAATCTGGATGAAGATGTCACATTTGCTGCTTATTGTAATTGATTTGAGGAAATATTCAAGAATAAATGTTCAGACTGGAAAGAACACCAGAAAACTAGACTTTTGCAAAGAAAATTGGCATGAGTGGAACATGAAAAGTATATTAATTACATAGTACCCCCAAAACTGGAGATTTATGATTTCAAGACAGAATAAGCACACTATCAAAAATTCTTAGTGAAAAAAAAGATCTTTGTTCAGTATGAGATGGTCCTGTTTAAATTTGATGGAAAATGTAGAGGATGACTTCATTGTATATATCAGAATAGAAAGTGTGTGTCTGAAAAGTTCAAATTAAAGGAACTAACAATGGATATGTTTAAGTGCCTGATATTCATTCAAGGACTAATAACACAGCAGGATTCAGAAATTCACACAAGGATATTGACTAAGCTAGAACAGAACCAGGGTATTACTCTTCAACAGATATTAGAAGACTGCTAACATAGTAAAGCTTAAACATGACACTGAGAGAACACAGCAACATTATGTATCAAACATACAGGCTATAAGGCAAAAAAAAAAAATCATTAGAAAGTGTAAAGTGGATCTGTGCATGAGATGTGGTCAAATACATGACCAGTATGACTGTCTGTTCAAAATACTTAAACATTTCAAGTGTGGTTTTCAAGGTTATATTTTTGGATTCTCATTGTTGCATAAAAATAAGGAAAGAATCTAAAAGTGATGCATACAGGTAACATAATAAAATGTATTCAGTGTATCTGAAAATGATAAGAATAATGAAATACATAGAAAGTCTGTAAACATAAAAATAACTGGAACAAACATCAGATTACAACTCGATACTGGGAATGATATAACTATATTGAATGACAAAGCATGGAGTGTGTTAAGTAAACCAGAACTAAGTAAAACTACAAAAGCTGCGAGAGGTGTTTCAGGAAGGAAATTATTGTTTAGAGGTGAATTCAATTGCAATGTGACTTTCTGAGGCAAAAGCAAACAATAAAGGCAAAGGCTTATGTGCTAAATAATACCAATAACCTATTTGGAATGAATCGGTTGGAGACATTCGATCTCTGGGATTTATCCATTAACCACTATTAAAAAAAATGTAATAGGCACAGGCACAAGTGCTAACACTGACTCAGACAAATTGCAAGAAGAATTAAAGAAAGTAATCCCTTCCAGACGAACTTGGTGCATGTTTGAAAACAAAAGCAAAATTTGAGATAAAAGAGAATGCAGTACCAATTTTTAAACCAAAAGGAAATGTGCCATACACAGTTTTTGAGAAGATAAACTAAGAGATACTAGAAAAAATTGGAGTTATCCAGAAAGTGGAATATTCTCAATGGGCATCACCAACTGTGTACATTAAGAAAAAGAATAATAAAATCAGAGTGTGTTAAATAAATGTCTTAAAATGTTTAACTATGCACTATCTGCTCTAGAGGACATATTTGTGAAATTAAATGGTGGCAAGGATATTTTCTGAATTAGATCTCTCTGACATGTATCTACAAATTAGAGTAGACCATGAATGCTCCAAATATCAAACAATTAACACACATAAAGGACTGTATCAATACAAGAGGTTACCATTTGGCGTAAAAATTGCACTAGCGGTGTTTGATGAAATATTGATTAGGAGGGAATCAAGAAGTCTGCATGTGCAACATGTGGAAAAAGGATTTTAAAAAACTAAGTGAATTCAGGCTCCAACTGAGCGCAGGTAAGTGTGATTCATTTTTGCCTAAAATTAGATATTTGAGGCAAATCATAAATAGAAAGGGTCAGTGTCTGGATCCTTCCAGGGCATCAGCAATTAAAAATATGCCCCTGCCAAAGAATATAGTGGCATTACAAGCATTTTTGGGTTTGGTGAATTATTACCAAATTAACATCCCTAATATTCATAACTTGCATGCACCATTAAATTACCTGCTAATGAAAGGAATGAAATGGAATTGGACACAAAAATGCCAAGAAGCCTTCAAACAGTTAAAAGATACACTAACTTTTGAGCTACCTATGATCTGTAAAAGGAAATTATAGCAGCTTCAGATGCCAGTAAACATGGCATCGGAGTGGTAATTTTGCATAAGTATGAAAATGGTAATACAAAAACCGTAGCACAATGCATCATGTACACTATTGCCCATTGGGAGGAATTACAGCCAGACTGAAAAAGAAGCTTTGGCAATTATTTATGTTGTAAAAAAGTTCCATAAATTCATCAATGACAGAAGGTTTTGTCTGCAAACTGCTTGTCGCCCCTTATTGACTATATTTGGCTCTAAGAAGGGCATCCAAGCACATACTGCCAATAGATTGCAGAGATGTGGAATCATTTTGTTGAACTATAATTTCAAAATAGAATGCCTCCCCTCAAAAAAGTTCAGCCATACAGACAGGTTATCCAGGTGAATACCTAAAAATTTTGAACCATTTGAAGAAAGTTTGATTGCATTGTGAAGAGCTGAAATGGAAATAAAAACATTTTGTGTAATGTGATTAATGAATTGCCTGTAACCTTCAAAGAAATCAAAGCCAAAGCACCGAAAGATGACTTTATGAATAAAATGAAAGTCAACTTGAAAGAAAATAAAGTAAATACATACTGTACTGAAATTTAAATTTGAACTCATATTCTGTATGTGACAACAATCTAATGTCTGCACAGAGGATTGTAGTGCCATTTAAACTGCAAAAAGGAAACCCGAAAGATTTTCACATTAGACATCTAAGAATGTCGTGCATGACAGCAGTTATGAGAAGCTATGTGTATTGGCTGAAGATGGATAAAGATACTGAAAATCTTATGCTCTGCTCTGACAATGAAATCCCCTACTGTCAGTTATCACCTGTGGCCAAAGGCTGAGAGACTACGGTCGAGGTTTCACATAGACTTTGCAGGCCTACTATATGGAAATTATTTTCTTGTAGTAGTGGAAAGCTACACAAAATGGCCGGAAGTATGTAACTGTAGACATCCTATGTCCTCTGCAATAATTGATTTTCTCCTTGAGATATTTGCTTGATATGGTATACCAGATACCATTGTGTTCGATAATTGGACACAGTTTACAGGATCTCAATTCAGAGATTTCTGCCAGATGTTCCAAATTGATCATATAACCATGTCACTATATATCCCACAGTCAAATGTTTGGGTGGAACAGTTCATAGACACGTTCAAGAGGTCATTAAGAAAAGTGGACAATGGAAGGATTGGTGACCTGGCATTAATAAAATTTCTAAGGGTATATAGAGTTACTCCAAACCCAAACACACCATTGGGTAAATCCTCAGTTGAACTAATGTTCATGAGAAAGACTAAGTCCATATTCAACAAACTGTTGTCAAGCAAAAAAAAAAAACTTGGAATAACAATGACAAAAGTGCTATGCCAAAAAATTATAAAGTAAGTGAAGAAGTGCTTTTTAAAAACACAAATATGAAAAACAATCATGGGAGGAAGGTATTATTTGTAATAGTATTGGGAAAATGATCTGTATGGTTAAAAAAGCTAAAGAGGAAGGGTTTGATTTCAAAAGACCTGCAAACTAGTTAAGAAAAAGATACACCAAGGATAATAATAAAAGAACTAAAGAACTGATGGATTTTATGTACACTGTGTTTGAAGTACCATTACCAGATAAAACTGACACACACGTTCTAGTACTAGAAAGAAGAAATTTCCAGATCCTTTAATGGTTGAACCAAAGAGGAAGACGTATTGAACTCCATTTAGAGTTGATTTTTTTCCCTTAAAAGAGGAGATATGGGGAAAAAATAAATAAATAAGACTGGATGAGTCTCATAAATTGATGAGCCAGTAGACAGTTGAGGTCGAACTGTGGGAGCATTAGTCTCATTAATTCTGCGTTGGAGTATTGGATTGTTATTGCATGATCTCTTATAATAAGACAACCACCTCTTGTTACATTGCTTATTGTTATACGGTTATATTTGGCAAATTGATATATTGTTACACAATCACGCACACACATCATATATCGTCTCTGACAATATAACATGTTTCGTGGCTAACTCTGTACACTCTTATACAGAGATGATCATACTACATGCCCCTGTCCAGCTGCATATATGCCTAATGAGTTTCATTCAGCATACTACTATTATCAAATGCTTTTACCAGAGATTTCAAAGACAAGAAGAAGTAGTGAAAGACATAAGACAGTAAGTTTTTTATCCTATGAAAGATATGTATACCAGTGATTACTGAGGGGAGAGAAATGATATTACAGATGAAGTAATGGCTCCCAATTGTTTCTGTTTCTGAGATGTTGAAATGAATAGGTTTGTGGTTTACAGGGTGAAAGAAGCTATCCCTCTTTGGCATGGAACACACAATGTCATCGTTCTTGGAGAGAGAGAGAGAGAGAGAGAGAGAGAGAGAGAGAGAGAGAGAAGAGAGAGAGAGAGAGAGAGAGAGAGATAGGGAGAGAGAGAGAGAAAGAGAGAGAGAGAGAGAGAGAGAGAGTGAGAGAGTGAAGAGTCTGGCATGGATAGGTGTTATGAAAGAGAAGCTGTCATAACTAGTCACCTTGCTGACATCAAGCAATTAGAAACCTTTCCTCCATGGTGACTGTCTGTATATGGTATGGTGATGAGGTTGGTGATGTGGAGAGGAGGAATTCGAAAGGAACTTTATTGAGAGCAAGCATTGTAGAATTAGAGGTGAAGCATTTAGCAAATGCTTGAAGATTTCTCAGTAAATGTGCTGCTAACAGAGCCATCTTGGTGAAGAAGGATGATTGAGTGAAGAAGTTGGTTGAGTGGAATTTTCTTCTGTGGATCAAAAGGCTTTTAATAGGCATGAAAACTTGCATTTCATGCTAAATCTTTTGATTTTTCAGTAGGAGCTGTAGTGATAGGTAAAAGACTCCTAGAAAGTGAATTCTAGTTCTTGTAGACAACGCTATTTACCTGTAAAGCTGTAGCACTGATACAGGTAAACTTGTTGTTGTTGAGTTGTGGGTTAACCATAAATTAGCAGATCCATGATGGAAAGCATTCCACCCATGACCATCCCATCTTTTAAAGTCCAACATGTCTTTCTTCTTTCAATATGGAATTGAATGATCTGAAGGAAGTCACGCAAGCCTAAGAATGTTGTTTCAGCTCATGATAAACTAGTTGCAGGTTTTGGAGTTAAGAGCTTTGGTTGTGTGAAGTATGTGAAGCGAGACTCCATAGAAGAATAGTTTTGCTCATCTACTTAAATGTTTCATATGAATTGTAAGTGACATTTCTTTTTATTAAAGGTAGCAAAGGATTTAGTTTCTGCACTACCAGCTTCACTCTGCAATGAGTGAAAAGCCCAGGACAAACTATATCCCTTGAAGTCCTCAAAAGTAATGTCCTTATTTTAGTAAAAGGCAGGGTGAGATCAATGTCTTCAATGCAGGAAGTGAGTTGGGCAAAAAACTGTTGGAAATTATGAGAGAGAGAGAGAGAAAGAGAGAAAGAAAGAGAGAGAGAGAGAGAGAGATGTGAAACCCAGAAGATGGATGTTGAAAAATAGGGAAGGGAGACTTTGAGCCAAAGTCGGTAGAAGTTGTTATTTCTGAAATCCGGGTTGGAGATTCTTGCTTGCATAAGAAAAAAAATCATCTGCTTAATTGGCAAGTCTTCATCTTTGAATATTCTTCAACCACTTGTTGTTACTCAGTGGTTTAAAGTCTTAGTTTTATACCATTTCCCATTGTTCTACTTCCTGTCACTGCATCCTCTTGAACTCCTTTCCTTTGGCACCTTTCCTCTACCACCAGACATGCAAAAAATTGAAACTAAATATAACAGATTTAATTTTAATCAGCTGACTATATCTTGCAATCTCAAAATGCCTTAAGTAGCTATGAACATTTCTCTTTTATTTGAAACTAAAATATAAGACAAAAGAAATATGAAATCTTAAGACTGAAAATAGACCAGTTAAAACTGAATGCAGATGGAGGCACAAAAAATGAGATTTATAGTTTAGAACACACATGCTAAAAAGTAAGGTTTTCCCTGTTTTATTCGAAATAATTTTATATGTTTCATTTCTTCTCTATTCTAAGTAACCATTGTCAATGGTATCCAGTGTCCAGCCAACATACAACAAGTTCTACCTAAGAGAAAGAGTTACATTGCTATTGCTATGCCACATATTGAGAATGCAGTCGATTGGACAGTTGAAGAGACATGGGCAGACTTTAAAAGATCCACTGTACTGTTCCAAGCTGGCAAAACTGTTCTTCATCTAAATGTGAAGAGCAAATCAGGAGATATAGTTAAATGTAATCTGACCATTGAAGCCATTGGTATGTATTGGTATTGAATTGTTTTCTCTTATCTGTCAATGTTGGCTATGTTGTTAGGTTTAGAGAATTAAAATTAAATATAATTAACTATTACTCTGTCAACATTAATAACTTACAGAATTCAATGAATTAGCCATAGTCTGGGTATTTACCATTATTTTCATCATATTACTTGTTCAAATTTTATCAACGTTTACTTTATATTTTTATAATATTTTAACTCAAATTTCTATATTTATGGATCTGATAATTATTTATTCTTTCTGTGTTAGTAGTTAAAATAAAACCGTTGTCCCTGTCTAAGCAGACAATGAAATGCCACAAGTAAGATTTGATCTCTCATTCATCTGTTGGTTGCAGTAACTCAGCCAAACTGATAAGAATTTTACTTCTCAAATGGATACTTATAAATTTGTATTCTCTCATTTATGTCGTTTACCAAGTTCTACCATGTCTTACTGTCAAATTAGTCCCAACTATCTTTAAAAAGACAAAGGAAATGGAAGAGACATTAATTATAGATTCACTGTGTCTGAAAAAGGGAGACAAACTGATCCTAATTGGAATCCCTTTGATCATTGGTCTTCTCAGTCATGGTTCACTTAGGATTAGCCACCAAAAATAACAATCTAACAGCTAAATTGATAGGTACTAGATATTATAATAAAATGAGGAATAATATGCTGATGTGGTAGCTGTCATAAATTCTTTGGTTCTGTGATCTGGTTAAAAAACTTAGTTCCTTCTGACCAACTCACCTGGCAGTAACATGGCTTGCAAGAAACAAAATAGTGAAGTGAGGCTGTTGCAAGTGTCTCTGAAGTGGGGTGGTCAAATATACTTCCCAGAAATAGCCAGAACAATGGTTCCATTTATGTCATCTTGAATTTGGATTTATAATTGAAATCAAATTGTATTAAATTTCACAATAGTTTGAACATTTGTTGATACTTTTTTTTTTTTACAGATCAAGAACCTCCAGTTTACAGATCTTGCCCCAAGATTGTTCAAACTGTAGCATGGGGAAAACATCCCAAAGTTTTTTGGGAAATACCATTATTTTTAGACAACGTAGCTGTTGTCAAAATAAAAAGTAATAAAGTAAGTAGAAATTTAATAAACTGTTTTCTAATATAGGTACATCCCTCAGACTTGGAGGACAGGTATATGAGCCGAATTTGACTGGGACATTCTTTTATTGATCCCTGAAGCATGAAAGACAAAGCTGACATCGCAAGATTTGAACTCAGAATGTAAAGTGCCATGTAACTTAATAGGCATTTTCTTCATCCCTCCAACGATTCAGAAAATTCACATTTTTAAGAAATATGATATTATGTAGAAA